>NW_015387298.1:75134-121866 GCF_001527695.2 Protobothrops mucrosquamatus | reverse complement strand
GACATTATGCCAGGTACTATAAGAGAAATAAAATAAGTTTTCTACCATCAATACTAAGGCAAATTCAAAGAACATTTCTCCAGATGGGGCATTAGCTGCAATGAAATTGTATTATTTTAGCACTCAAAAAGCTGCAATTTAAGGATAATAGTAATAGGAGGTTTCTACACTTATTCCCAAGCAGCAAATGTATACTGCATTGCGATAGGTAGCTAAATGGACAACTGTTTGAATCATATCATCTACTGTCCTAGAATTCCTCTGAATATTACTTTATAACTTGTATTACAACAATTTTTAATTTCAGCTGTAAATCATTTTCACGATGCAGACTTTTAATTCAAAAGCATTTAGTAACAAATACTACATTTATATATCTCTTATTGAATTTTTCTATGAAGATCATATATATTACTCATTCAAAAATAAAGTTTATTTCTCTCATTTGTGCCAAATGTATTAAAATATTATTTTTTAAATCAGAAATTGTTACACAGTCTGTTGGCAACAGAAAGATTATTTATAGATAGTCCTTGACTTATAACAGTGGATTTAGTGACCATTCGAAATTACAACAGCACTGCAAAAAGCAACTTATGACCATTTATCATACTAATGACTGTTGCAGCATCTCCAATGTCACATGATAAAAATTCAGATGCTTGGCATCAGACTGATATTTATGACAATTGCAAGGTCCAGCAGTCATGTGATCAACCTTAGTGACCATCCGACAAGCAAAATCAGTGGGGAAGCCAGATTCACTTAATAACCATGTGACTAACTTAAAACTGCAGTGATTCCCTTAACAACTATGGCAAGCAAGGTTGTAAAATGGGACAAAATTAATTTCACAAATGTCTCACTTATCAAAAAAGATTTTGGGCTCAATTGTAGTCATAAATCAAGAACTGTGTTTGACATCATGTCTCACTGAGCAATCATAGTATGACACAACTTTAAATCTTTAAAAAAAACTAAGCAAAACACATGTGGCACAGTTTCTCAAAAAAACAAATACCAATATTCGTGGATCTTCAAATTGTGAAGACAAAATTTATACCCATTGAAGAAAAGGTTCATCTTCCAATAATCTTTTTTCTATTCAAATAAATGTTTTTGCCTTATTCTGCAAGAACCAAACTGAAACATTTGCATGAGGGATTTTTACTTTTTTGACATCTACATTTTTAAAAATATGAAAGCTCATGGAAGTGCAAATGATCATTTAAAAATACTTATTTTACCAATACAAGCTAGACAATACAGAATAACAGAGTTGGAAGGGACCTTGGAGGTCTTCTAGCCCAACCCCCTGCTCAAGCAGGAAATTCTATACCATTTCAGACAAATGGTTGTTCAATCTCTTTAAAACTTCCACTGTTGGGGCACCTACAACCTCTGGAGGCAAGTCATTCCACTGATTAGAAATGCTAAGTACTTGAAAATATTGCTATATGATCTACTATATGCTGTAAAACTTGTTATGACTTTTAATTGAGCAAAACACTGCATCATAGGGCAACATTTTTGAACCAAGGATGTATCCAAAATCCAAAAATCCATGGAGGAATGAGATTTGGGGAAGTTGTGGTTGCTTGAGGGCTACTGCTATGCTGCCAGGCTTGACTGCAATTCCCCAACTGTAATTTATTTATAATCTTTCTCTTCATATTGACTGTTTTTTATTAATTTGGTTTTACTATTTGTAAAACATGTAGTATTTGTTACCAGCTAACTCTATTTAAAAAACAAATTTTTGGAAGTTCAGCAAAAACATATTGGTTATTTTTTTTCATGAACTATGGAAAGGATGGCAGGATTCAGACCAAAAAATCTTCTTCTGTCATGAGCAGAAAAGCATCTTTCAATCCTGTGGAAGGAAAGCCTTGCAGTGATCAGCACGAGCTAAAGAACATTGCACCACACCTGGACTCCAATTATAAAAGGAAAAGCTGTGAGCTCCAGAGTGTGAGTGTGTAAGTGCATTTGGAAAAAGATTTATTTTGTGTGGGAAGAGAAAGAATGAATTTTAGCTGAGGGAGTGGAGTCATCAGCTCCAATGGACAACTGATGATAGGAGCAGCAAGCCTGGACTTCAGAAACCAGCAGCAGACAAGTTGAAAGGAGAAGCACAGCCCCGAAGCTTCACTGCTCCAGCAGAAATGCTGAAAAGCTTTAGCCAGCTGGTAAAGTACCTTCTTTTTTTCACTGCCAGCACAGACTGAGAAACTGCCAAGTCAACCTTTCAGCAGCAGTTTAGAACAGCAGCTGACAGCACAAGAAGCCAAATTGAAGGTGGTTAAATGGTGGCTGGAGATTTTGACTTAAGCTCAAGCAATAAAAGACAATAGAATTGTTATAAGGTGTTTAGGAGTAAGTTATAGACAATATAAATATAGGATAATATATCAAAGATCAGTCATAAATGTCAAGGTAGAAATTAGGAAAATAAGTTTGTTAAATTTTATATAATAAAACCTATTTGTTGCTCTATATTGCATTTCTCAAAAGAATTTGTTTAGAATAGAATAGAATAGAATAGAATAGAATAGAATAGAATAGAATAGAATAGAATAGAATAGAACCTTAAAGGTGTTCTAGTCCAGCCCCCTGCTCAAGCAGGAGAACCTATACCATTTCGACAGGTGACTGTCTAGTCTTTTCTTAAAAATCTCCAGTGATGGCGCGCCCATGATTTCTGGAGGCAAGCTGTTCCACTGGTTAATTGTCCTCACTGTCAGGAAGTTTCTCCTTAATTCCAGGTTGCTTCTCTCTCTGATCAGTTTCCAACCATTGTTTCTCGTCCTTCCCTCTGGTGCTCTGGTGACTAACGTGACCCCCTCTTCTTTGTGGCAGAGTAATGGGCAGAAACAATAGCTGGCCTGTAAAATCTGCCAATCTGCATTCAGGAACAAATCAAGCACCATCACACTTGAATACACATATTTCACACAGTATCATCTGGTCTCTAGATGCTTTCTGGTTCAATTCTAGTGTTAAGCTTTGAACCCTACTGCCTTTAGGGCTGCTGTGTGCTTCTAGCTTGCCAACAGAGCGGGGAGGGAGACAGGGAGTAATTTGGATCCATAGGTGTTCTTCTCAACCTGAGAAAGTGGGAGCTGTGGAAAAGTTGTTTTGGCAAACCAAAGTTTCTTCTCATAACAATTACTGGGAGATGTATTGGACAATGTGACCTGAACTGTCAGAGAGGAGAGGAGAAGATTCATTCTTTTAATTACTTTCTTCCCGCCTTTTCTTCAGACCTAGCTTTCACTTTGATTCTACCGAAGTGATTATGCTCAATAAAAATTACATTAGAGGACTTAATGGCTCTGGTGTTTTTCTTAGCTGGGCTTTTCAGCAGGAGGTTGACATCTAGCTTGAAAAATACGACAATTAGATACTGTGCCAATCCATTTATACTGTCGCCAAATTTTCAGATTTATTTTGGCTTGATTGGAAGATTTTTCTTATTGTTATCTTTGAAAACAATGATTCAAGCATTTTGAGGACCATATAAAATATGCTATATTTTAAATTTTGTATCTGAACATTAAAATATATATTTCCTCTGGCATTCTTAAATTTGATCATTTAGTGTTTATTCTTTTAAAAAATCGACACTTATGTGCCAGTTATTACATTACAGTACTATTAAATTAGTGCAAAGTGACTGTGAAACAGTATTGCTGGCCTCATCTTACATAAAAAAGCAATGCAAAGTACAGAACCCATGAATGATACTCATGCAGATTTACAAGAATTGTTTTTCTTAATATTTATGGAATAAATACACATTTACATAAGATATAAGTCGGGAGGAAAACTCACCCAAAACAAGTAGCTCCACTGATTCCTCATTCTTGCCTTCTACATCATCAGGTGTGATGACAAGACAGTAATACAATCCACTGTCTCCCCACATCAATTTTCCAATATGGAGGTCTGCATCTAACAGAAAATATAAAACAAGCAGGAATCAGACAGACAGAGAGACCTAAAATCTAGATTTTATTAACAATATTATTTTTTCTTATCTGGAATAATGAAATTTAATTCATTAAAAATACTACATGAAAAATCAAAAACTTTTCAGAGAGCAAGAGAATTAAGTTTTTTGAAATGGGGATTGTCACACAATTTTTTTAAACTATTTTACTTCACAAGAGCCTTTAGGCCAGGGCTGTCAAACTCACAACATCATGTGACGTGTCGCGATGTATCGCAACTTTTTTCCATTGCCAGCAATGGGGTGGGCGCAGTTTCGCCATGACGCATCCAGCCTGCGGGCCGGCAGTTTGACACCTCTGCTTTAGGCTGATATCATTATTGAATAGTCATTTCAAATTGTTGACAACCATTTTAGCAAGAAATTATTAATGAGGATCAATGTGGGGTTTTACCTAACAGAAAAAGTAAATGACATTGTCAGAAATGTTTTGAAGATATTGGAATATTTGAAGCAATATAATGAAAAACAAGCAACATTGATTTTCTTATATGCAGAGAAGGCCCTTGACAATTTGAGTTGGGCTTTCTTATTCAAGATTTTGGAAGATAATGAATTTTGGAGAGAACTTTATAAAATAAGATCGATCGATTTCTTTCGTATGAGGAGGTCCATTGTAACTTCAAACAGTTACTAAGCAACCAATCACTAACTGAGGACTACCATGCAGAAAAAGTAGCTTCTGCATGTTGTACCCACTGAGTAAGAAGTAATTGATAATTGTACTTATAACTGTTACTACTTTGTATCTTTTTTCTTTTCTATTTTTCTTTTACCTTTTACCCCTTTCTCATGCTATTAGCTTTGTCTTTGATTTCTTACACTGTGTTAAGAGACAAGAATTATTTAGTAGATGTAATTCAATGGCCATATTTACAGCTATGACATTTGTTAACAACATTCTCTGTACCCGTAGCATTTTCAGCTTCTGAGACATCAAAACTAAGACTACAATTGAGCCCAGAATTTATGTTGCTAAGTGAGAAATTTATTAAGTGAGTTTTGCCCCACTTTACAACTTTTCTTGACATATTTGTTAAGTGAATCACTGCAGTTAAATTAGTAACACAGTTGTTAAATGAATCTGGCTTCCCCATTGTCTTTGCTTGTCAGAAGATCGCAACATATGGTCACATGAGCCCGGACACTGCAACTGTCATAAATATGAAGCAGTTGTCAAGCATTTGAATGTAAATCATGTGATCATGAGGATGCTGCAATGGTCATAAGTGTTAAAAATAATTATAAGTCACTTTTTTCAGTGCCACTGTAACTTTGAACACTAAACGAACTGTTGTAAGTCAAGGACTACATGTATAAAAAGAAAGTGTAGCCTTTTTTTCAAATCATATGAATTTTAGATCAAAATGAGAGACTGCAGGGGAAAATAAGAAATAATTTTGCACCGGAAATTTGAATTAGACTATCAAGATCTGATGCTTTTCAATACTGTGTTGAAAAAAAATGTTATTCAAAGTGATTACAGGCTCATCCAGTGGAGGTCTGCTAAATATTACAAGACTGGAATTTTCCAACCCTAAATCTCACACTGAAAATAATTCCACAGTCAGAACAGCCTGTTTCAGGGTGGGTCACTTTTGGTAAGATTGGAACAGCTTGTTCCAATATAGAAATACTTTGCTGAGATTAAATGAAACATTTCCTGAGAGAGAGTCTCTCTCCTCTCCCTTTCCCTCTGTGTGTGTGTGTGTGTGTGTGTGTGTGTGTGTGTACTTGTGTGTCTTTGCAGGGTGAAGACATTTCAACCTTTAACACACAAAGGGTTGTGCTATAACAACATGAAATTACAGAATAAGAGCATTACTGTACTATTATCAGATCAGGAAACAAAGTGACTCAATTTAAAACATTTTATAAACCTAAGAAAGGACAATTATTGGCAACAATCATACCTCCTTCAGAAAGCATTCAATGCCTGAGCAGTACCCAAACAAGCTGATTTCTTTCAGCATGCATAATGAAATCTTATACTGTAGTGTAGGATCTTCTCTGAAATTTTTAATGCAAGGAAGGACAGAATGAAGGGAAGTGTGTTTTCACTTTCATTTCCAAACCATTTAGAAATTTAAAGGAGAAAATCAGCAAACTCAATCGGGCCTAGTAACAAAAAGGAAGCCAATAAATATTTAAGAATTATAAAAATGACTCTATCTAGATAAATTACACAAAATAGTGACTGAATTCTGTGTGAGATGCTGCTTTAAAGTTTAAACCACTTCCAAGGCTATATAATTCCTATATAGCCAAAATTTATTAAAGGATGCCTATGCAAAGTAATCCTTATCCTTACCCAGGAAAAGTTAAAGATAACAAGTATACTGCTCACAAAAATAAAGGGAACGCAAACCCCTTTAGTTCCATGGTAAAATGTTTCCTTTATTTTTTTTTTAGCAGTATATTTTGAGCAACATAATCTCTTGTGATAAATAACCCTCAAACTGCTCACTAGTTTATTGAAGGGCAAACTGAACTCTGATTTCTCACTTCAACAAACTGATCCTATTGTCTATCATTTATCTGCATTCATCCCATACAGATGCAATATGACTTTATTGTTTTTATTAAATAGATTCCGCAAACATTTGCAAATGTATTGCTTATTTGGAATGTCTTTAAAATTTATTGTATATATTACTGCTTTTACAACTCATGGAGAAGGAACCAAAAGTTAAACAAGAAAATCTGAAAAAAAATAAAAGAGCTTGTGGACACAAATGCAAGATATTCTATACCAGATTTATGTAAATCTTTGATGAGTGGTATACAGGAAATTATTTCCCCTTAAGTACTTGAAACAAGAATCAAAGATATTGGGAATAAAGTTAGTGAGAATAAAATTGCAATAACATAAAATTATCTATATTAATAAGAATGTTCAGAGTAAAGTATACAATAATATAGACTCAATGAAACAACTTTTCATTTTTTTTATTCTCAACTGCATGATACCAGATCAATTGTAATCAGGAAAGAAATTAGCTATTTTTATATAATTCTTCTCAATTATAATACCCACAATTCTGTCATGCTATCCCCAAAGATTTGCTTAGTGTCTACTGTGTTTCCTTTTTATGAGTAAAATATCTTTTTTCATTTAATCATGTTTTTAAGAATTATTTACTTTTGATAATTGTTTCTACATGTCTTAGAATGTAATTATATTGCTATCATTTGCAACTGCCCTGTTCATTTTAATGTTTTTTAAAATGTGTAGATACCTTTAAATGTGAACCTTACAGGGCATTAAGAAGAGTGCTATTAAATATTTATAATAAACTATAATTAAAACAGTATACTAAGCTCTAAAAATAAAATATATTTGTTATTATTTATTATTATTATTCATTTGTATCTGCCTTTATTATTTTTTACAAATAATACAAGGGGTGAACATATCCAACACACCTTTCTCCACCTGTTTTCCTCACAACAAGATGGATTGGACTGAGAGAGAGTGACTGCCCAGTCACCCAGTTGGTTTTCATGGCTAAAGCAGGACTCAAACTCATGATCTTCTGCTTTCTAGTCTGGTGCCTTAACTGGCTCTCATTTCATAAGCTACTGATTTTGTATGCTACTGATTTTATATGCAACTATTCATAATATACTGTACTATTGTACTATTCATAACATAATATATTATTACCTCATTTTATATGCTACTATTCATAACAGCCAAAGAAAAACTTCAGTCATAATAAAATGATAAGCAGGTTGAATTACCATGGAGAATGGAGATTTCTCTTCCTTTGTAGAACTCTCCAGTCGTGACCACCGAGCCCTGTTTGGATGCCACAATGCGGACTGTTCTCCTGCTATCCACACAGTCCAAGTACGGATCCCATTCCAAGTTCCTCTTGTTTATTGCCTGGATCCCTGCAGAGACAACTCCCAGAGCTTCTCCCATGGGATCTTGGCAGTAGGATTTAAATTTCCATTGCACCACGGCTGGTTGTGTGGAAGACGTTGAAAAGCGGCATCGAAGCACAATTGGTTGAAAGAGCATTGCTACCTGTTTCTTGTCAGGCACCATAACATGCACTGCTTCAGTCACAGCTACAAAGCAAAACCATAAATGTTACCAACTTGTAAGATATAAATCATCTATTCAGTATGCCCATTCCCAAATGATAAATTGGCTACTTTCTAAGATTAATCATCTAGTTGTGATTTTAGAAGAAACTGTGCCAAAAGAACATGGATAGCAAGATAACAGAAAATGTTAATGCTAGAAAATGATAAGTTGCTGTTTTATCAACCATAAATAACACTGGCTTATCAAGTCATAGCTATGAATTAGATTTTCAATTAACCATGACTTGACATTTAATTTGAAGCAAAATGTGGCTAATCTTAATTCTGAGTTACTTCAAACAAATCATCTTCAAATCATGGGTTGTAGCTGAATTACTTTTAAAAACTAAATTTCATACATTATGCAAGCTTAGTTTACTCATATATTATAATAAGTCATTACATAGTGCACTGCTTAAGCATCATGCATTTTTCTCCCTGTGATTAAAGAAAAAACAGGCAACATATGCTATATGTTATTGGTCATAGGTGAACAAAAAATAATATAAGAAAAGAAAAATTGGAAAAAAATTAAGCTTCATTAATTTTAAGCTACTTATCAACAATTGGTAGTCACAATGGCTAAATGTTATTTCAAATATTGAAGGCATAATGTTGGCCAGTTCCATAAAATATGAACAGGTGACACTTCTTGGCAACTATGTTGATATATTATTTTTGAATTTCCTGTAGCCATCTATTTAATCACTAACTCAATATCACAGTATTAAAAGATGTTTGTATCACAAAACTCGAATTTCAAGCATTTATTTTCAGCTTTACATACATTTTATTTATTTCCAATCTTTCCTTTTCAAACTAATAAAGAAACCTTATAAGAAATATACAACCACATCACAGCATGGCATTAGTCACCGAAAGGGGAGGAGACATTTGACAGATGCCATAGGCAGGTCGATAGAAAATCTCTCTTCCCATTGTGCTAAGATTCAAATAAACATTTGAAATAATACCAGGAAAATTTAGACATTCAACTAAAAAGAAAGATACCAGCGTCAAGAGAATTCAAAATATGTCTCATTAGCACTTAAAAAGAAATAGGTAACCTACATATACTGCAATTTGACTGAAATGAACTGCTGTTGCCAGTATTGTAATAAAACCAAGGCCAAACAAATTTGGCTTACTCTAAGACATCTTGAATATTTTATAGGAAAAAAAAATAAAAGTCATGTTAATAAATAAAATTCTGATTGCAATCAAGAATATGTGGCTTATTTTACAGGAGATTTACACATAGTTATGGTACTGTTCTTACTTCACATCTCTCTAAAGAACTGAGTCTTTTAATTGCAGAATTTCCTGAGGTGGCTAATACTTTACATAAAAAGATATTTTGAAAAAAAAGCCTCAAAATGCAAAAAGTAAATAATCACAATTGAAAGAAACAGCAGTAGTGTCATCAAAAAAAGAACACGCGAGGCGGCAAACAGCTGCGTCACACCGAAACTGGCCATTTGCTGGCTCCTGCCCAGTGCCGCTGCCATGAGACTGCGGAACAAGTTGGGCGGCGGTAAGAAACTGGTATACCAGTTCCTTACCTCTGCCCGGCTTGTTCTGCGGCCTCATGGTAGCGGCATTGGCTACAACGCACAAGGCAGCAAATGGTCGCAGCCGGAGGCAAACAGCCACATTGCGCTGAAACAGGCCGTTTGCCACCTTCTGCCCAGTGCCACTGCCATGAAGTGTTCCTCTGGCTTCTGGGAGTTGTGCTGGCGTCCTTCGTGCCAGGCGTCCTTTGCAGTGAGTTTCTGGAAAGATTTGCGATGGGGGTGGGTGCGACGCACGAGGCAGCAAGTGGCCGCAGCCAGAGGCAAACAGCCATGTCACGCTGAAACCGGCCATTTGTCACCTCCTGCCCAGTGCCGCTGCCATGAGGCTGCGGAACAAGCTGGGTGGCGATAAGAAACTGGTATACTGGTTCCTTACCTCTGCCTGGCTTGTTCCACGGCCTCATGGCAGCCACATTGGGTGCAATGCGTGAGGTGGCAAACAGCCACGTCGTGCCGAAACCGAGGGGCCAGCAGGCTGTGGCCCCCATGCACTCGATGTGGGTTTTGGGTTGCACTTTGGGCACTTGGTCTCTAAAAGGTTTGCCATCACTGGCCTATAGGAATTTTATTTTATGGGAATTTTAGATAAGATTTCATTGATATTTTTTAAAAAAACTTGATTCCACAGTAATGATTCACCATAAGAGAACAATTCTCAAAAATGAAGAGACTAGAAAGAAAGAAACTGAAATTAAAACTCAATAGGACAAAACCTCTCCACAGTGATTATTTAAAACCACACTAATGAGACTCAACTGAATTATTAAAAAGTGATCCAAGTTGAAGAATAGACCAGCAGCTTTCTCTAATGCTGTCTAAAAAACTGTAAAAGTTAAATTTCTTTCAGGTGACTGAAAGCCTGAACTAATAAGAGGCATAGCAAATGCAAAAAAAATGTAAGGTAACAATAAGAAATAAAAACAAAAATTTGAGAAACATTATGACAAAAAAAAACTTTAAGAGAATTAATAAGTGCAGTTTTAAATATATTCTAAGCAGATAACTGCCCAACGAATCAACTTAAACAACAATTTATTAGAAATTAAATGAAGTCTTTTTATTTCTTACGGAGATATAGGATACATTCCCAAACCATTACTAATTTTTTCTGGGAAGAGTCAACATATTTAAAGCAGGCTGAGATAATAAGTATATTCTGTGATAGCATAAAAAACCACATAATAATTAATCATTTGACCACAATGGCAACTATCTTCTTTAAAGAACTGAACAGAGTTTTTCACCTCTGAACATAAATATGTAACTTATTCTTTGACTACTACATGGATAGAGGTGATTCTGTTGAAATTGTACCCTTGGACTTTCAAAGAGTTTCTAACTAAGTTCTTCATCAAAAACTCTGAGTAATCTTAGCCATCATGGGATAACAGGATCTGCCCTTTCATGGACTGCTAATTGGTTAAAAAAAAGCAAAGAGAAGAAAAAATAGGCAATTTTCTCAAAAGAAAGAAATGAAGAAATGAAATGAAATGAAATGAAATGAAGAAGCATTTATGTTGGGGCTAATTCTTTTTCATTTGTTTAGGAATTAGGAGTGAATTAGAAATAAGAAGTGAACTGGTCAAGTTTGCAGTTAATACCAGATCATATAGTAGTGAAAAACAAAAACTGTGAAATGTTTTAAGCTGGGTAAATGGTCAGCCATTATCAATTTAAATAAACACAAAATGATACACAAGGAAGATGGAAAAGAAACAAACATCACGTATACCAGATGGTGTTTCTAAGCCAGGGATCCCCAACCCCCGGTCCGTGGACCAGTACCCATCTGTGGCATGCCAACAACCGGGCTGCACAAACAAGCAAAGCCGCATCCATGGGATGCAGGCAGCGAAAAACCTCTCTCCACAGAACCGGTCCCTGGTAGCCAAAAGCTTGGAAATCTCTGTTCTAAGCTGTTTATAACTAACAGGAAATAGACCTTAATGTCATAGTAGTCTAGGATGTCAACTCATCCGGAATTGTGAGAAAAGGCAAATCCATGCTATGGAATCATTAGGAATGAGACTGGAAATGAAATTGTCAGCATTATAATGTGTTTTTATTGAATCTATATTCATCTATATTTCCAGTACTGTGTTCAGTTCTAGTCATTACATTTGAAAAGGGATATAGAAGAGCTAGGAAAAAGGAAACTAAAGTCATCAAGGGGTCTAATAAGAAAAGACTTGAATATCTGGCA
The DNA here is from genome assembly GCF_001527695.2 of Protobothrops mucrosquamatus. Lineage (NCBI taxonomy): Eukaryota > Metazoa > Chordata > Lepidosauria > Squamata > Viperidae > Protobothrops > Protobothrops mucrosquamatus. Next base: position 109,982 of record NW_015387298.1, on the reverse strand, counting down.
CTATTTAGCACAAAAAAAGCACAAATGATCAGGTGATATAATTGAATTATACAAAATTGTGCATGGAGAAACTGAACAGGGATAATTTTCTCCTCTCTCAAATGACTAATACTAGCATTCCTCCCAAAGGTGCTTTTTTTCAGGAGGCAAATGGACTTTCTTTCTTTTTCTTTGAAGACATTTTGCTCTCATCCGAGAAGCTTCTTCAGCTCTGACCAGATAGTGGGGAGTTGAAGAAGATGGTCAGAGCTGAAGAAGCTTCTTGGATGAGAATCGAAATATCTTTAAACAAAAACAAGAAAGTCCAGTTGCCTTCTGAATTAAAAAGCACCTTTGGAACAACCATACCTGGATGACTGAGAATCTCCATACACACTAGCATTCCTCCAATGAAGGTGATTGAAAGGAGGTTTAAAATAGAAAAAACTAACTGTTTATTAAGATTATAACTACCCTGTGGAATCTTATGATTAGCAACCCTCTCTTGAAGAACACCCAGAAACTACAGTTTATTCAGAATATGGCAACACAAGAAGTTATGACCATGCTTTAGTGCACCCATGTCACACTATTATTGCATGAATTGTACTGGCTGACACTAGGCTTTCAAGTACAATTAAAGGTGATGGTAGTTGCCTATGAAATTCTTCATAGCATACTGTATGGTTATTTGTGGAATCATAGGTCTCCAGTTGTCTCTGCCTCCCATATACAACCTGGCATGGTTAACATGTATCAAGTCCCATCAATTAAATAATGCTTTCTCTGTCATAAACCCTTCCCTGTGGAACAATTCCCCCACCTGCAAATAAAATTAATTATCCCCATCTTGCCAGCCCTTAAGAACACCATGAAGACATGTTTCTTCTCAGGAGCTAGTCCAAGAAATTAGATGAATGTGCTGTGTATGAGTCCTTTGTCTGGTCCTCTACCACAGTATGTTTCACCTTATTATGTTTTATTATTTTACCATTTTGTTTTAGGATGCTTTCTTAAGCTTTGTTAACTACCCATAGTCAGTTGGCAGAATCACTGTATAGAGTGAGATGGGCAGCATATAAATTAAATAAACAAAGGAGGACCATATACATTGAGGAAATAAATGAATGAATGAATGACAGACCTCTACCAGACCTAACTACCAATCCTATGTTTTTATTTATTCAAATATACTAGCAATAGTAATCTTTTCAGATTATTTTTATCCTAAAATTCCTTGGTTCATGTATGTTCTTGTACCCTATAGGTAGTTCCATAAACCCCAACCCATTTATGTAACTTCAATATTGCAGTACTGGCAGCTTCCTAGGATCCTCTCTAGCTATACTTAGATCCAAAATAATATTTTTCCTCCACTCCTAGTAGAAATGACTAGATGACATTCTGTTCATAGAAGTGTCAATCTTACAGGGAACCTGAAGATTTCTTTTCCCTTTCTTTAGACATAGAATTACCCCAAGGCATCTTCAGGCATCATTTTTATATAGGTATGGTTTCTGAAAGCAATTCTGTTAAATTTTATACTTCGCTGTATAAAATTAATGAGATTATTTTACATATAGCAAAAGTCATTGTACGCTGCTATGTATATAATTCTATACAGTAACACAGATTTGATAAAAGCAAAGCTAGATGGCATGTTTTTTGAGGGAGTTCTGAGGAGTAATAAGGAAAATAGCAGTTTTATAAGATATAATGGAGTATATTATTTCAAACAATCAGAACAGTCAGAATCAACCAATAAAGGCATAGTATCCAATGCTAGAGTATCTTAATATCCTTTTTTTAAGGATTACCCTCATGCACTTTATATGACCCTTCCTTTTTTTTTTAATTCCAAGCCATTGCAGTTAGTAGACAGTAAAGTTGGATAGATACCTCCTTGAGAACAAATGGAGGCAGAAAAACAACAGGGTGCCATCATTATGCCTATGCCAGCAACTGGGTATTTCATGACCCCTGCCTCTAATCATCTCTTCACACTGTATACACTGACACCAAGAATTAGTTTGTACTGCACAGAGCTACCTAGAATGCCTCAAGTAAGCTATCATTTGTTTGCCTTAATGTAACACTCCTTAACCCCTCTAAATTAAGCCACTGTTGTGTTAGAAAACACAAGTACAGGGCTTCCTGACTCCCATCAGCACACTACAGTTTCAGCAATCTGGAAACAGAATGGCTCAATGACTGAGCATAGTGGATTTGGGAGACAAAGTGAACACTGGCTTTAAAAGCAAGAACAACTATTTGTAGAAGTTCCATAAAACAGACGGAAATATAGATAACCTGGATCTTCAGGGTATCAGACAGCTTTGATAGATAGAAAGAAACAGCAAACTTTCTTATGCTGGCAAGCTGTAGCCCATATAGGGATCAGAACGACAATGGGTAGTAAACTTTCTGAAAGCTTATTAATCCCCTCCAGTTTTCCAGCTCTTAGACAATTACAGACTAAGGCAAGAATTGGAAGGCTGATTGGTTGAGATTATTTGGAATGTTTACTCATTGCCATCCATATCAAGACATGCTAGATTATAGAAGTGATTTTTTACAAGATGGTTTTAAAATGATTTCCTCCTTATTGTAGATTTATGATCTGTAGATTCTTCAATGTTTATAAAGGAATTGAGAATATTAATTTGTATTAGAGGTGCACGGACAAAAGGGGTAATAATGACTGCTTTTCTAATCAAGACATTTGTGTGGGAAACTGTTTCTGTCTTGGAGCTCAAAGAATCTTCAGCCTGCCCTTGCCATACTAACTCTGCATATTTTCTGTGGATTTACAAAATATATTTCTTTGCACGGAATCAAGTACAAAGAAATTCCAGAGATGGCACCCTGAGGAAAAGAAAAATATTCCAGTAATCTATGCTTTTCATCTCACTAAATATTGTGGCAATTTATTCCCAGATTAAGTCTCACTGAATCAAATCAAGAGGGGGAAGTTCAAGAAAGGGAAAAAAAATCTCTTAAACAGTTATGTGATGAAGAGACATGTATATTATTGATATATGGAACAAGACTGCCTGTCCAATACACTGTTTTCTATTTGCTCAGCATTTTGCTCTATGTGCCTCTCATTGTGTGAACCTTTATATAATATCAAGGAAACAGCGTGCCTGCAAAGAAATCCAAAAATCTTCGTTTGCAATCCAAAAAGTTCTTAATCCACAATGAAACTGAAAGGGGGAAAAAACCCTTACCTGTCACCCACAGGAAAGTGGTCCAGCCCAGTAAGACCCTATCCATCTTGTAGTCTGTCCAGGCAGAAGAAGAGCAGGGAAGGAAGCAGAGCCAGAAAGTAAATAAAGCTCCTTGTTTTGAATACTGTGAAGTGGCACGTAGAAGAGTTCTTTTCCGTTATCTGCAGGTCTTCCACCACACAACTCAGTGTGTGAATAGACAGAGTTCTGAATGGGAGCAACCATTCTGCTAGGGGGAAACAAAAGCATGCAATGCTCTATTCTAATAATTCTATTCTCTCTTGCTTTATTTACAAATCTTGGGCAGGGGAGAAAATCACTGTTAGCCAGCTGCTTTACTCGAACCAAATTCAGATTAAAAATAAGCTTAAACTTTACCATGTTTTAAAGTATCACCTCCCCTGACATCATTCTTAGACTACAAGAGTTTCTAAATCACATGGCAATCCATTGAAACTGTCCAGGAACAGAGAGAGTTCATCACTGGAGATTCTTAGGGTCAAACAGCCTGCCTAAAAAGACCAACCGTATCTAAAAAGGTGTGGGTGACCATTAAAAGAAGAGACTAAAGTTTATATCAAGTTGCATGATTTTCATGGGGTAATTTTACAATACTATAGAAAAACTGAAAAAGGAGGATTTATCTACATTTATCTCTATATTTGCACAAATGAAAGAGAGGGAAGAAGGTAAGCAGTGAAAATTCTGTGACCATTTCCCTCCAAGTGATTTATAATGTCTTCATAGCATCTCTCAGCCATTGTTGAAGTGTTGTAAAGGCTGTCCTTGATACTATTATTTTGGCACAACACTAATTGAATTACTGTAGAAAACACTATAGGTTGCTAGTGGAGATACCATTTGTAACAGGTAATTGCAATTATCAAGCACAACCTGTTAAAACTCTATAGATTATTGTGTTGTTCATGTTCTAGTCCAGGGCTCTTCAAACTTGGCCCTTTTATGACTTGTGGACTTCAACGCCCAGAATTCCTCAGCCAGCGTGCCAAGTTTGAAGACCCCTGTTCTAGTCTTATTCCCTTAAATCTCCTTCAAACTGTAATGTACCGCAAAGTAGTTGATATGTTATTAAAATATGAATGATTTTCCTATATATTTGATACATTTAATAACAATAATAGATGTGGGATAATACTGTGCATATTATTCTATATGCTGTAATTTCCAAACATTTAAAAATGTCTTTTAATATGGAATTTTCTCTTTTCTTCCCCAATCAAAACTCACTGCCTGATGTCCCCTGCTGGAAGAGCAAGCATCAACTCATGAAGCACCAACAGCTGAAACAAATGTACCTATAAAACAAATATATCTCAATTTGGAATAGTGACACAGCCCCCACTGGCTAACCCAATTTAATTTATTTTTATTTAAATCATTTGCATTCAAAACCCACTCCAGTAATATTGTCTACTTGACTGTTTTCTTTTCACTGGCTAAGGGATTTTAAATACATTTTAAAATGTATCTATTTATACTTCCTAATAATATGACTGAAATAGAAGGGACAAAGGCAAATTAAACTGTAACAGAATTTTCTCTCCCTTCCTTCCAAAGTATTACCACCCAGTGCGCTATAGGAGGTATTGCATAATTGTGTGTTTTTTTTAAAAAAAAAATACTTTGTTTAAATCAGATGTCTGCAACCTTTCTCGGTTGGCGGACCGGAGGGAAAGGGACGGTGAAACATTTTACGCGTAAGCATACATGACGCAAATGGAGCAGTGCTAGCACCCACGTTACACTCGCTAGCAGCGCCCCATTTTCACTGTGCAGGCGCTAGTACCGCCCCATTTTCACCTCACGGCACCCCGTTTTTGGAGCAGCAGCAGCACTAGCGCGAGTGGGGGTGAGTGCATGCACACACATGGATGCACTGGCCAGCCTGTTCCACGGCCCGCTGGCCAGCAGGCCACGGCCCAGTAGTGGGCCCTGGCCCACAGGTTGAGAACCCCTGGTTTAAATGATGTTGTTCTAAAGAGAGGATATACATGAAATACCACGGACTACTTATACGTTCAAAGTGAAGGGAAACAACTATCTTATTTGTTCTTCAGTGTTGACATTCCTGAGGAAACCTACCTTCCATGAACCATTTTTAGCAGGGGGCACCAAATCATAGAATCAGAATGGGGAAAGTTGAAATCCTTTTCCAAAACAAAATTCAAATTAAAACAGCCCAGACCTATGATCGTGTTGCCACTTCTTGACTATATTCTACTCCGTCTTTCAATAAATGCTTGCACTGCTGAAGTGCTTTTACATTGGAAAGGCAGGTTTTTATATGGTTAGAATTTTCCCTACTATAATGAGGGGTTTTTTTAATGTCTGGACTCTAGAATGAATCTTTAGCTTCCATTTATGTAAAGTCCTTCAGTTTTTAAAGAGTGCTACCATATTCCCCTTCTGTTATTTCCCCCCCCCCCCGAAACTGTTTTATTCTCTTCATAAAACTAAGGTGTTAATCCCAGGATCATCTCTGTTGCCCTTCCAGTTTTTTTCTAAAGTCTTCTTAAGATACTTATTACTCAACCCAGTAAGTCAAGATGAAATCTGACTAAAGCCGAAAAAATGGAAAATAGTTCCTGTGATTTAGAAATGTTATTGATGCAAAAGTTTCCAACACTGCATTTGCTATTTTGCAGTAATATCACATTGCTAGCTAAATAGTTTGCAATCAGTTACTATTGAACTTTTACACAATTACTATTATCCAGATGTCGTCCAAACTATATCTGAGCATCTTATTTTGTTTCCAAAGTGAAGACACTTGTATATGTCTACATCAAATTATATTGTTATTTTCAAACCACTTCTCCAACTACCAAACTCATTATAAATGATATTTCTGTATTCTTATGTTAGCTACTCTATCCCATATTGTGTCATTTGCAAATAAGATAAGTATCCCACACCCTCTTTACATTCAAGTCACTACTGTATTAAAAATATTAAATAGTAGAAGATCTCAAACCATCTCAAATAGGACACCTGCTTTCATAAAACATACATTTAATTTTCAGTTCCTTTGATTCCATCCCAACTACTAGTTCAGTTCTTAACTGACTTCACATTTATTTTGGGTTGAAACAGAACATTTGGGAAAAATGTTTTTCTCCAAAGAACACTGTCAATATCAATCTACCTACCGTATTATGTAAAGAAAAATACCTAATTCAGCTATCAGATATATTTTACATTGTGGTAAAAAGGAATGACAATGATTCAATACAAGAAGATGGATTTTCTCTGAACATAACTATAAATATTTCTAAAGCAGTTTTCTTCTATTAGTAAATCAATAGTAATAGCACTAGCACTCAGATTTATATACCACCCCATAGTGTTTTACAGCACTCTGGGTAGTTTACAACTTAGCATATTGCCCCCAACAATCTAGATCCTCATTTTACCGACCTTGGAAAGATGGAAGGCTAACCTTGAGTCCTGTCAGACTGTCAGAATTCCAGACTGTGGGCAGACTTTGCATGCAATACTGCATTCTAACCACTGCACCACCAGGGCTCAATAAAAAATAATCACACTTCTATAAAAGCTGTGTATTGTATTGCACTTTCTCCAGTGTTTCTACAGGAATAAAATAGGAGGTTAATGTAGTTATGTAGAGCAGTATCAGATAAAATATGAGATATAGCTATAATCAACAATTCATCTTCATATATGCATATTTCAGGATCAAAGTGATACAAAATGTTTGTCCTACAATTAACTATGAATCATCTGGCTTGTGCTTAAGAAATACTGAAGTATTCAGACCCTTAATTATGTTACAGAAATTTTGTATTTGGAAATTAACTGTTCCTTTATGTCTATCTACGCATTTTTTCAGCACTACTTTTACCTTGCAGCAATTTCCATAGAAACAGTGATTTCTATAGCTCTGTGAGTATCAGGCAGCCCTAAACAAATAGATGTTGCTAAATTACTTCATTGCATTCACTAAAGGCTGGCATGTCACAGAAAGTACTCGTGAAAGCATGCATTGATTTCATATTATTCAATGAGTGAATTTCTTCATGGACTATAACCACTTCCTTCTGCTTGCGCTCTGTGTGGAATCTTTCTCCTACCATTACAATAAATTGGCCTGAGTTGATTTTATGCAAATGTTTTAAAGCATAAATAAATTACAGTTGAAGCTCTTTAATTCATAATATATTGTTTCTGGCTGAATTCAATGAATGTATGTTCTGCAGCCTTTCATTTTAACAACAATCAGAAACATGGATGTAATCTGTACATGCTCATCATTCACATATTTTAAAGCTGTTGCCAAGTTGGTCTTCTAAGGACAACTTACTATCAGGCACTGTACAATAAAGGACAAAGCAAAAACTATTTAGAAGAGTGTCAGACAATGCATGTCTCCCCAAGGTCCAGTGGTGGGATTCAGCCGGTTCGCACACTTTGGCAGAACCGGTAGCTAATTTTTTGTTGCCCAGGCCCAGAATGGACTTCCGGAAGCAGCATCCACACAGAGAACCGGTTGTTCACATATTTGAATCCCACCACTGCCAAGGTCTATATTTAGTTTCCTGCTTTGAAGGTCATGAAGCTATCTATATTTACAAAGCAAAAAACTCTGTCAAATATTGTAGAAAAAGAGTTTGCTATTAGATCCTACTGTGTGCTGTCACCTGATATCTGACTTTATTAATATCTATATGCTGCAATTCTTACACATGACATTTGATAAGTAACAGCAACAGAGTCCCTGGCTTTGGAGATTACAATATGGTATCTTTTATAACTTGGTGCCTTTTCAAATTTGCTGCCAGCCAAGAATAATAGGGAATTGATCTGAGAAAAATCACTATTACAAGGGCATAATTGCACAATTTATACTTAATTACCAACAATCGCACAGATTAACAATGGAAACACCATGAGTGTATTTACATAGGAAAATCAGCCAAATATGACACAATCCATGGAAAAGATATTTAGCATATATCTGGTGCTAGACAATACTATAAAATGATGCCAGTCCTGACTTGTTGGTTTGCAGACAGTTTAGTTGATATTCCAGTAACTTTAACCTTGGTTTAATCAAAGCAAATTAAAATTTAAAGAGTCATGAAAAAAAACAAAGCACCATAGACAGTATGGGAAAAGACTTCTCTTTCCCAAGCTGTGCAGTGTACCTATTTAATGCTACTGCATGCAGGCACATACACATGTTCTAATATAAAACCATTTTCCAGCCCCTTTAATGATGTCAAGAAACTAGATTTCCAAAAACTAGAAAAAGCCTTGAAGAAACTGAGGAAAGTACTTTTGTCACAAACTACCAGAAATCTCTGTGGTTAACCATTGTCACAAATTTACTTTCTATAACACACTTTAACCAAGTTTAGCATGCCCTCAATGTAACCTATTCTTATTTGAGGACAAAACAAAAAATTATAAATCACTTGAAATTAAACTATTCAAATTAATCATTTGAAAGTAATGAATTGTTGAGCATTTCAAAGAAGGTGGTTAAGTTATCCTAAGATCACAGAGAAGAAATTGCTTATACTGACTAATAGAGCGAAAGGAACAAGGGAAATGTAGGTTCTTGACTTTAGGAAAGCAATTTAATCTGTCAAAAACAAAAAGTATGGGTATTCTTTTCCAGCCATTATTTCCTCAAGACTATTAACTACACAATAGTTTAAGTCTCTTTGTTTAACTGCACAATAAAAGCTTCCAACCAGTCGAAGCACATTTTGTTGGCCAAAAAAATAGTATATGACTCATTCCCAATCTCCTCTGCTCTTTTATTCCATACAATAGCTTTGTGTACTTATAGATTGTGTACTTATAGATTAGCTGGCATTCCAAAAGCAGTCTTTTTTATTTGCACGATGTGGTATAGCAGAACAGGTGCCAGAGTTGTCACCCACAAATTTCTGCTCCTAGATACATGCAACTTAGTAGTAAAGGAAAATCACAATAATTCTAAAAATTCTCATAAAAGTAGATTCTTTGGAGAGAATGGTACTGAGAAATACGATTTCCCTTGTAAATGAGCTGGAGGGTAGGAGAGAATATTAGTATAAGTTAGTTTTTAGTGTTATTATCATTTCAAGTTAATGGTGGCTCTTTGTCCGACTGACAGTGAATCTATGAATTCAAGATTGGCGTGGAACATCTCTCCAAAAATTAGTAGATCTTGCAGTTTCAGGCTGAATGTGTTATAAGTGATCTACTTCAAAAACAAAAATAGCAGGAGACACTTAAGATAGCCTTATCTGTACTGAGATTAGACCAGATTCTAACAGATTGGATTACGTTAACTTATTTCAATACTGTTCAGAAAAAGCCTCATGGTAGGTAAAAACTATTTGTCATGAGTTATCTTCAAGACAACATTGTGATCTATGTCCACAAAGAGGCAGTGGAGTGTGAATAGAAAGTTATGTACAGATTTATAGAATTTCTCTGTGTCTCCTCTATTATTCTGCCTGTTCTCTAAGAAATTGCTAACATAATAATTTATTAAACTTGTATGCCACCTGATTTTCAATGAATCTGGGTAGCTCACAATTACATCAAACCAATAAAACATAAAAAGATAAAAACTGATAAGAATGATGCAACCAGGGTCTCACTCCTCATTGACTAAGGCCTAAATGAAGAGCTATTTAATGCCCTTTCCATTTGCTTTTCTTTCTAGGCACATATGAAGAGCATGTTCTGTTGGACTCTTATCATACATGTTGTAACTAGTAGATAGATTTTGCCTGTCCCTATAAGTTGAATAAATTATATATTTTTATTTCCTTTCTATAAAATTATAAAATTACTTTGCTAATCCTTTGTCATATCCTGGAAAAAACTGTCTATGTGATTGCTAACGATTGACTTGATGGCACATAATCATAATCTTTGTTTGGATTTAATTCACACTCTCAGTAATGACGTAAACACACCCAATGCTTCAATCTCCATCCAAGAAGTAAGTTGAGTGACTGCAGTGATTTGAAACAGGCTTAAATTCCAAGTACTTTCTCGCTGACTCAAGGATAAATGAATAGCACTTCAAATCAGCAGGGGCCCAATGTCTAGAGTAGCAATAAATAAATATGTGGGAAGTCAGCCCTCCCCAGGGAAGGAAATATTAAAAAGGCAGAATATATTTCTCCAAAGAATCTTAAAAAGGCAGAAAAGCATGCCCAGTTTTTTTTAATAGCCCCAACTCTTCCTCACCCAAACAGAAACCAGCTCTGTAGAAATGCAGATATCATAATCCATTCAAGGAGGTTGGAGCCAGGAAGCTGGAGCTGATGGGATTAAAAAGACAAAGATCCCTAGAATCAACAACCTCTCACCCCAAAAAAACCCAACACAGGACATAGCCATCAGCCACAGTCCCAGGGAGGCAGGTTTTGACCTTTAGGACATAATAGGATTAATCCAGCACCATCAGAATACCAGAAAGGCATACTCAGAGTCAGGTCAAAGTACATGACACAGGAAATACAAAGCCTCAAACAGGAACAACTCCAAACACAAAAGCTCAGGAAGGTATAAAAACCTACCACTCCCAGCAACATGTGGTCAGCTTTCCCAGAGGCATGCTTCTGTCCGGCTTTGCTCTTCAATAAACTACACCTTCTTTCTAAAGCAGTCTTCATTTTGTTTATTCCCAGCTTGGACTGGACTGATGAAGACTTTTCTTTCACCAAATAAATAAATATTAAAAAATTAATAGGGCCAGCTTGGTCTACCTGTTAAGGCAGGGATCCCCAACCTGTGGGCCATGGCCCACTAGTGGGCCATAAGGGGATTGCAACTGGACCCTGGAAATGGCCGGCAAGCACACTCATGAACATCCCCACTTGCACGAGCAATGGGCAAGTGTGTGCGCACAAACTCCATTTGACTAGAAACCAAGAGACAGTGAGTTCTAGTCCCACTTCAGACATGAAAGCCAGCTGAGTCACTTTGGGCCAATCATTCTCAGCCCAACCACTTCACAAAGTGATTGTTGTGGTAAAAAAATAGGAGGATGTATTAAGCATATTCACCACCTTGAGTTGTTTATAAAAATGGTAAAAGCGGGCTATGAATGAACGAATACGCAAAAATAAAATATGCTATGTTGATTCCTTCAGTTAAGTAAATCAAGATAAAAAATTGCAGAGGTGAGTTTTTGGTTTCTATCCTGCTCAGATTAGATCTGTTACCATACTGTTAACTTTATAGTCTTCTTCCACCAAAGGTTCTACACAGTATTAATGAGAGCGGAAGTGGGGCTCTACTCTCCAAAGGTAACATTATGTTGTTTGTTCTAGCAAGAATAGAAAAACAAACATTTGAACAGACTACACACCTCGGGTCCTTTCCTTTTTGTTCGCATTAAAGGTACTCTTTTTGCTTTTTTATTTTAAAATACTGCGCAGTCTGTTCACCACGGTTGCTTTCTCACCCATTTTTGAATAACCAAACAAATAACCGGTTGTTTTTTTTCTCCAACACTTTAGCTAGGCATTGGGACAGAACTCAAAACTGAACTCTTGCAGTGTTTCTCAACCTTGACCATTTTAAGGCATGTGGACTTCAACTCCCAGAATTCCACAGCCAGCATTGCTGGCTGTGGAATTCTGGGAGTTGAAGTCCACATGCCTTAAAATGGTCAAGGTTGAGAAACACTGTGTTAGAGTTAACAATACTTCGACTATAAAAAAATCGCTCTCTTTCCTGCCACCTGGCGATCGAGCCGACTTTTGCAGCCCAGATACGGAAGCCTTAAATAACGGCCCGTGGGGGGGGGCATTTGAAAGACCCTGGAATGAAGGCAGCAAAATCAGCCCCGACTGTTCTGACGACCAATTAACTCCTTCGGGCCCCGTTTTTTTTTTATTTCTCGTTAGCCACGTGCTGCCTCGGACCCAGAAAGGGCGGAACAGGATTGGCCCTTTCTTCCTTCAAAAAGGCGACCCGCCCCTCTCTTTACCCGCTGATTTCTCCGCAGGCGTGGTGCGAAATGGCGAGCCGTCGAGGAGCGCGCAACGCCTATTATTACTTCGTGCTGGAGAAGCTGCCGGAGCTGAAGCGGCAGGGCCTGGCTGTGACTAGCGTCGCTAACGCCATCCCGTATTGCTCCGATGCCTGGGCGGTGAGGGAGCACGGGGGACCTGAAAAGAGAGAAAGTCCTGGGAATGGCCACCCCTTCGAGTTGAAAGGACCTGATATTTCCTTACTCGTTATTTATAGCGTCTTATAACGTAGTCCGACCGTTCCTAGTATAATGCTAGGAAATCTTTTCTCTCGCCACTACGATTCTTTGGATAACGCTAGAAGATGCTTTAAAAGTGGCGCAATGGAAGGTTGCAGAGTTAAGAAATAATAAAGCCATCAGATCCGGAGGGCAAAAATCAAGCCGATGGTTATGTCGGTTTCTTTTAGATTTTTGCAGCTGAGATCTGGTAGCCATAGTTACAGGTCTTTCTGAAATGGGGCTTGGGTGCTCATTGCTAAAAAAAAGGCTTCTTCCTAAATTTAAGACATTTTTGTTCTTTGCTGCTTTCCAAACCTCGCTGAGGAAAGCTGCAAAATGTGAACACCTGCTTAAACTCTTTACAACAGAATTCATCTGAGTAAACTTTTCCCAAGCGCTGTAATTCCTGGTATTTAGCCATACTGATGGGACTGGCAAATTTGCTTTCTGACCTAAGCAAGGTTTGCTTCCCAAATATTCCTGCATTGCTAGAATGCTTAATGTTAGCAATAGCAATTTCACTAGTATAAAATAGACTTTTATTTTGTTAGATTTTTATCCTACATTATTTTATCGGAAGCTCAAGGCAGCAAACAAACCTAATACTCCTCCCTGTTCCTATTTTCCCCAAAGGAACTATCCTGAGAGGTGAGTTGGGTTGAAAAAGTGAGACTGCCCATAATCATTTCATGCCTAAGGAGAGGCAACTCTCCTGTTTTCTAGGCAGCATAACTGTACATACAGTAAATTGTTTCCTACCTCAGTTTTTGGATATAGAAACAAGATACATTACTTTTAAAATAATTGTTAGAATGATGTTTCAGCCTTTCACTGACAGTATTTATTCAGAATAATGTGCATTAACCTATTACATAACACTTGGGAAAGAGCACCATATGGAAGTTACTGAAGTTAATCTAACATTTGACTAGACTGAATGTTAGCATGTTTGACTTTCCCAATTCAGTACTGCCCAAAACCTGTTGGATTAAGTCAGTGGATGATTTGGCAGAAAGCATCATTAATAGATCATGCAAGGTTTTTAAATTGTTTTTTACTCCTAAGATGCTTAATGAAGAGCAAAAAGAAAAGTATGCAGAAATGGCTCGTCGGTGGAAAGCTACCAAGTCAGAAGTAGTAGTAGAAAAGGTAAATAGAAGAATGAAATGTTTAAAGCCTGTAAATATGCTTATTTTCAAGCACAACTGAGTTTAAATTGGAGAATAAATAATAAAAATTATCTGTAGGTATGTAGAGAAAGGTACTGAGTGCAGGTTCTTGTTGGGTGGATTCTGCATTTTTTCCCATGTTTGTAATGGAGAGCAGATTAGTCTAGATTCATCTCAGTAGATTGAATTTTATAAAAATATGAAGATAACTACAGTGGTTATTTAGCAGCCTTTGATTATGTGCTATCAAATTGTTTTTGATGCCTGACAACCATATAATTTTTTTTCTATGATAATTTATCCATAACCTTTTTTTTCAAGTCTCCCAAATAATGCACCTGTTGCCACTGTAATGGAGTCTATCCACCTTGCTGCTTATAATTTTCTTTCCACTTTTCCCATTATTAGAGCCTTAATGTCATATTTATACATTGAATTTTTTTCCTTGCTGCTCTATTAAAATAGAAAGGAAGTTTCAATAGCAAGATTTCTAGTAATGTTTGTAAATATGTGTTATAATTACTAATAGGCCCTGCAAGGGTATTCAGAATTACAAGAATAGAAGGAAAAATGTAAAAGTAGAGGTATTACTGTCCTCCTATTCCTAAAGACTTTTTTTTGCTCAACTGTGGAAAGGCAAATGGCATAGCTCCTATTCTGATAACATAGGGATGTATATGTAGCTTAAAACAATGTTTCTAGAAACTTAATTTATTTTAGTGAGCTGCCTAGCATTCTTGATGGTGTCAGCCCTGCTGCATTTGCATGAAGATATTATAAACGGATATACACATAATAAATTCAATAATGCTGCTACTATTGCATTCACATATACATGTATAAAGCTACACATTTACATGAATGACTTATGTACTGACTTATGTCAGTAGTTCTTGACTTATGACCATAACAGAGCCTGCCTGTTAACAGTCACAAGTCGTGATGGTTGTTAAGTCAGGTGCCCATGTGATCACTTAATGACTCCAGTTCCTGCTCTCCTTATGGTCATTAAGCGAATATGTGGGCTGCTAAAAGGAGCATGTGGTGCCTCTGGTGGAAGGCTTAACTCAGTATCCCATTGCAGTACCTCCTCAACTCATATGTGGCCTCCTAGGCCTCACCCACCCTCTGAGACACCTTGTTCTGCTTACCTTGAGTCTGATTTCCTTTCCCATTGAGTCCCCACAGGCCTTGGGCCTGCTTCTCACCTTGCTGGGTCTAACTGCAATGAATTATGACCACTCCTAAACGGCGCCCATTTCAGGACTGTGCCCCATGACCTCTGTACATAGGGAGGCCAAGGGATGGAGTAGCCAGCTCTCCATTCCAAAGTCAATCTCCTGAATTTTCCAAAATGGCACCGACTTCTGTGATTGTGTCAAACAGCCTCCATGCAGGAAGACTACACAATTCCTGCCTGAAGGAATTGTACAGAGAAAAAAAATGCCCAAACAGGCCCAAGATGGGATGGAGAAAGATAGACAATCTGCAGTCATAAGGATGGATGAATTGCCAAATACCTGAATTTTGCTCATGTGACTGTGAGGGTGTTACAGCAGCTGTAACTTCAGGCAGAGGTCGTACATCCCTTAATTTGGTGCTATCATAAATTAGAACCATCGCTGAACAAATGTTCGTTAAGTTGAGGATTTTCTTATAGTTCTGTGTGGTATGTATCATGGCATAAGCTCATTCACAGGTTTCTATGTATATTGTCAAATCAAACATAGCATTGTGCCTAGAAAGGAACATTCTAGATATGTTTTTCTTGATTTGGTAAATATTGAATGAACAATTATTTTTTTTAGCCACCTAGAGAAGTCCCACTACCGTTTCCTACTCAAAGTCAGGATACGATTCCTGTTACAAACCGTACAAGTCCATTTAAGTATGAACAAGGTAAAGTATAGCTTAAAGACAACCCATCTCTTGAGCAGTTTAGTCTAAATGTTCTGTGAATGGGGTAGGAGTCAGGAGATGATATATGTATCAGGAAAGTCCCAAGGAAACAGTAGGGAAAATTATAAAAATGAAATGTATATAAAGTAAGGCCTTAATACTGTCCAAGAAATGTAGCAGCATGCAACAAATGAAAAGGGCTTGATTATAGGATAGGTCAAGTAAAGCTATTGAGCTGATGGGATAATCACTAGTAAATGAATTGGAACAAATGGTAATTAGTATTGAAATAAGTTGTTTTGACCTCGTGTTTTTGTTTACATTGGTAACTGCTTAATCCTTATTTCATGAGTTGACAGATTAATTCCATGAACTATTTTTAATTATAAATCATTTCATGTTATTTGTGGTTTTGTATTGTTTTGTTTTAACATTTAAATGTTTCAAGAATTTTAATAAAAGAGCAGGGATTGAGAAACAATATGAAATTTAACTTGAATAGTTAGGCCAATAAACCAGGATTTTAGTCGATGAAATGCAGACAATATTCAGTTTTCTAGGGTGAAAGCTAGAATCCTATATTAGGTATTTAAAATGCTTTTAAACATACCGAATATTTATTGTTATTTATTAAATTTTTGTGCCTCCCATATCATCTAGAAGCAATATATATATATATATCACATAAAATATATTGCTAATTTGATTTAAATCATTTTTTCAGTTGTGCTCGAAACTCCGTTCTACTTTCTGAATATCTTCAGTCATGGAGTGTTGCCTCCTCACTGTAGTCAGCGTTTCCTCCCTTGTGAAATTGGGTGTATCAAATATTCACTTAAGGATGGCATAATTGCAGAATTGCATCATTTTATAAATCCTGGTAAGTGTTGGAAAAAGGAGAGAATGAATTTGTTCTGATTCATCTGAAAGTAGAAGGGGCATAGAGATTTAGTTCTATTCTAAAAGAAATAGGTTTCAGTTTGTTCAAACAATCTGGTTTAGTAACTCCTGCATACTGAAAAAATAAAAATTGTAATGGCCAAAACTCTTTGACAATATTATTCTGACTAATTGATCATGATCAAATAAACATATCTCCAGAAAAAAAAGTGTTTTGTCAAAATCTGGCTAATGTCTTGCAAGAGAAGTACAGGTAATTCTCATTCAGTGACCATAAGAAGTTGGCACTGAATGTGAAGGGACAGTAAATTATAGGTATTTGGGTAACAATTTAGCTATCCTACAAAGTTAATGTATTTTGTTTGATTTTGGTGTTCTGCAGGAGAAGTACCACGAGGTTTTCGATTTCACTGCCAGGCTGCAGGTGAGTATTGCACAAAAGCTGAAACAAAGAATTAGTCAAGAAATTTGAATAAATTTTTACTCATTTTTTTCCTCATCGCAGTTGGGTATTGTATCCGATTTTCTGAAACATTTGATTTTACCTGTATAATTTATTCAGTGTAGCATGCCATTGTTAAGAAATGTCAGCAACCTCACAATTATATACCTTTTTTAAAGCTTTCATTTAGGTTTTTTTAGTTCTCATTGTGGCACTTGTATTATCTGATCTACAGAATTGATTGAACATTCAATATTATATTTTTTTTGGTAAAATTCAAGCTAGAATTTTCCCCTGACTGATAAAGCAAACTGTGTTTATGGGTAGTACTTTAAATCAATAATATAGCAGAGTTCAAATGATGTTATTTCAAAAAGATGCCTTATATAGGGACATTTTATTGTACGTTTATGACAAACATTTTTACTTGTCTATGAGACTAGTTTTGTTCTTGTTGAATATTTTAATAAAAATCAAATGGTTAAGATATTTGAGCTTTGATCATAGAGCTGATATATAGAACTTATAATCTATAAGTATACTTAAGATTAGAATATGTATGAATGATACTTTGCATCTTAAAATATTTCAAATATTCCTTTAGGTGATACTACTCATAAAATTCCCATATCTGGATTTGATATTGCAACTGCAAGTTACTCAGTTGTGTTGCATGACCTATACGCGTTCATCAAACCACAAAGGGGCAACTGGCCATCTGTATATTGTAAGGTACATTGACTTGACATTCAAATTTCTGAGAAGTAAATAAGAATATCCATCCAAATATGTTTTCACATAGAGGAATTCATCCACAGGGATAAAGCCTTTTGTTTACATTAATTAATTAAAAGGCATTTGTTAAGCTCATCTAATCTGAGCTTTCAGAGTTAAAAAACGTTCTTGGCTGTTTTGTTCCTCAAACATTTAAGAGTAGATAGGTGTCTGATGTTTCTACCATTATTAAAGTATTCTAACCCTTGCTAACTTCATGTAAACCAAGGTCAGCATCCCCAACATTTGACCCACTATTAAAAGATTCACATAGGTATCGAAATCATTTCCATTTAAGTTCATGTACTATCTATCCAACTGTCTGCCTGTCTGTTTATATTTTACATTTCTCAACTGTCCATCTTCCTCAAAGAGGGAGTCTGGGCAGTGTACAATAAAGTATCAAAATATAGAACACTATAAAAATTGAAATGTTAAGTTAAAATTTTAAAATTAAAAAATTTCAAAGAGGCAAAAATAATTAAATCTTGTTAAAAATTAGTTGACAAAGGCATAGGAAGGCAATCATTCTAATAACTTATTCCATGGTTTTGAACACTTAGTTTGTGTAATACATTGGTAGTTTATAAATTTCTATTTCTATATTGTACATAATTATTTGTATTTATTGTTGTTTGGAGATTTGGGGGCTGTTGATCCATATGTGCAGAATGCATCAAATGGCATTTTAGCTAATCTTAATGTGAAGGTGATCTAATTAGGTAAATTGCAGCCATAATAGATTTAAGACATTTCAAGAGAAAGCAAGTTCTTCTGTTTCTCTTCAGTATCTATGTAAATAGATATTTAATTCCAAATTTTTATTTTTGTAGTCTGATGATCTCTTCATAGTTAACTGGTGCCTAAAATATATGGCTAAAGAAACAGGTAAGAAACTGCTACCTTTATAATAGAGAAAATATCGTTACACATATCTTTTAATAGCCTTGATGTTAAAATCTATTTTCTTAATAGGCACAGTCAATCATCTAAAGCTTTTAAATGTGGAGGATCTTGTTGTGGAGCTGTATCATCAGAAACTTCAAAAAGAACCGTCTAAAACTTGGGTGTGTAACACACTGGATGCCTCCATGTGGGATTACTCAGGAAACACCAGGTATATTTTCTAATCTGCTCCCTTTTTTTTCGCATTCTGAAAAAGCCATAAATTCTCTCTTGCAATGCTTTATCTACTCTAAATAACATTTTTTTTCAAATTACACCTTAATATGGTTTTGATCATTCTTTACCTTACTGCATAATGTTCATAGAAATAATTATTTCAGTTTGTATCTTGAAACTCTCAGAATATACAAGACCATTAGCAGGGGAATAGAGTACTTTTAAAATTATGAAGGGATGCATTATTTCTATGACCGGGGAGGGAAAAAAATCTTCAAGTAATTGAACTTAATACTTGATGGTTAAGATTCCCAAAGATACCACGCTGATATGTGATAATTGTTTTGCCACCACATGCATTTATGACTGTTGCAGAACCCCACATTCATTTCCTCCTCTGCCCACTTCAGTTCCACCCTCCCACCTATTCCTCCCCCTCTCCATATTTCTGTCTTTTTGGCTGCCCTACACAGCACGACTGAGATGAAAAAGCCATTGTCTTCTACTGTTGCCCTCTCTATTCCCAGCTTACATTTGTTCTTTGCTTTGCCTGTCCTCCGCTGGACTCACTGATACCAACCAGCCTCAAGATCTACTGCATGAGGCCTCTGTCAGCCATGCTGTCTGCAGGGTGTCCCTCACCAGTGCCTCCCTAACTGCCAGGCTCCTGGTGGACTTATCCTACTTCAGCAGTCTTTGTTCCTTGCAAAAAATACCCCCTTCTTGCTACTCAGTGGAAGGCTCACGCAGGCTAGCAAGTGGCATGGAGAACTTGCAGCCCTGTCCAGGTGGGCAGCAGGATCCAGAGAGCTACTCTTTAGATAGCTTCCTCTTTTGTGCAGGACAGCAATAGAATTTTGTGCAGAGCATGTAGAGTCCTCTCTAGGCCAGTGACAGGCTGAGATTGCTGGTGTCTGGCAGGTCTACCAGAAGCCCTGCAGCTAAGGTGATGGGGTATGGGGGAAATGAATCTAGTGCCAACAGAGTCCCTGCCCACTCTGTGACAGCTGTCAGAGTGCAGTAGAGGAGAGATGAGGCAAAGAAGACAAGGGTTAGTTGGGGCGATGGGGAAGAGCAGCAGCAGGTAGGTGGTAGAATATGATGCCTACCATCTTATCCATGCTGGGCAAGTACATCAAAATAACAGAGATGGGGGAGGAGATAGGTTGGTGGAAGAGTTGAAGTGGAGAGGCAGTTCATCTAGGGCAGGAAAAATGTTAGATCCTTGCCTAACAACTACATCCAGGGCTGCTATCACTAAGTAGCCCACTTGTGATGTTTTGTTTAACTGCTTTGCTTGGTGACAGAAATTAGGGTTGTAACCCAAGAACTACCTGTATTCAGTGACTAGAATTGGATAAAAATGTATAATAACCTAAGTACATTACGTAAATCTCTCTTGAGCAAAAGCACAAAGTCGTCTCTGTTTGAGGCAGTGCTTCTGAAATCTGGGGAAATTATCCCAAATTGGGTAAAAATATTTTTTCTTTAGGTACCAACAAACCTATTATGCCTCATAACAGGCATATTTAAATTGACTTGCCAAGTGCACTAAATTAGAACATCTCCCAAAGTATTCTTATTAAGATGAAAATCAATGATATTATCAAGGATAATTTGTTGAAATAACGTAAAGATCATTCAGCAATGTTGTTTTTAATGATACGGGTTATCCTCAAGTTAACATTCATTTAGTAACCGTTCAGAGTTATTACGGTACTCAGAAAGGACTTACGATCAGTTTTTGAAGTGTGATAGGACTTTCTGATAAATGATTTTGGGTAATGAAAGAAAAATTTTGGAAAGCACTGGTTTAAGGGATTTAACAAAATAGTCAAAACAAGAAGTATAATGTTTAATCTGCTAAACAGTTGCCAAGAGTTTTATATTTATACATAGAATGAACAGCTAATAATTACTGTGGGGGTGATTTTAGTTATTTTTTTCAATAGAACTATAATACTTAGATATTGTGTATGTGTAAAATATGTACACGTGTATATTTTAAATTTACCTTTTTAGCAAGTTTTATATTTTGATGCAGAAAAAAATAAGATTAACCTAAGTAGATTTGATTTTAGTCTTCTGGCTAAAATAGACCTAGACTTTTGAGATGCTTTTGAAAATGTTTAAAAATCTTGAACTATTCAAATAGAAAATTGCAAGAGCGCCTGTACTTAGTGTTGGTTGCCATGCATTGGCTCAACATTATTCATTTTTTTAACATTCCAAATTCTGTCTAATTGTTGCAATATGTATTTGAAATTATGGATTCATTATAAAAATATGGTTTATATTTAGGTGTCAGTGGCACGACAAAAATGATATTGTATTTTGTGCTCTTGCTACATGCAAGAAAATTGCGTAAGTATACATTTTTATTTTACTTTGTATAAAGCTTTTGCACTTTGGTTAAAAATAAAAAGCTCTTTGGTATAATGGTTAACAAGAAGTGAGAAACTGAAAGACTATGACTTCTAGGGCCACCTTACACACAAACCAACTGTGACCTTGGGCCAGACACATTCTTTCAGCCCTAGGAAGGAGGCAATGGCAAACCAGTTCTGAAAAACCTTGCCAAGAAAACTGTAGGGACTTCGCCATGCAGCTTCTAACAATTAGACACAATTGAATAGAAGAAGAAGAAAAACTACTTTTGGAAATAGAATGTCAGTTGTATGATGTCTGAGGTTATTTTCCAGATAATTTGTGGACTTTTCTGACAATCAGCAATTATCTTAAGGTTCTGCTATTTTGTATTGTTGATGACGTTAAAGAAAGAATATATTTTAAGTTAATCTAACTAAAATCAATATTACAATTTAGTGAATCATTTCTGGTAATGGAATTTGAATTGCCGTTGCTCTCAAATCTCTTGAGCAGATTTTGAGGGGATGCAGAAAGGAAGAGAGGACTCAAAAATGTTGTGTGAATTTTCTAGACTTATGATACTTGGGGACTTCAGTCTATCCTTTCTAGGAGGGAGGATCTGAGGTTTGCCACCATGACAGCCATAGGTCATTCAGGGCCTGTCACAGGGTGTGGCTGCATGTCTAATCTGATTTTCCTGTCAGAACAATGGCAATGGGATCTGGAATTGGGGGAATTCTCTATGATTCCTTTGTCAGGCTCAGATCACAGCCTAGTAACTGGGATTTTCTTGCACTATTTAGGGAGGAATACCTATTCAGTTCCCTGCTTCCAGTGACTGATTGGCCTATATGAGTTCCAAAGGAAGCTGTGATTATTTCCTGATTGTTTGCTGCATGATCCAATTGAGGACTTGGTTATCACCTGGAATAGGAGTGCAGCCAACACCTTGGATTGGATCACACTCATGCAGCCTCTCTTCTTTCATGGATCCCATTATTCTCCATGGTTTACAGAAGAGTTGAGGGTGGTGAAACAGATTAAAAGTCCTGGACCACTGCTGGTAGTCAACAAAGAACAAACTTGACCAGTAGTGGTTTACATCTACTATTAATACCCAACTTGTGGCGGTAAGGGTGTTAAAACAACAGTATTTTTCTGCCTTTAATGTGTCTCAGATAGCTGACTGGCAACCCTATTTCGGGTGACTTCAACCCTTTTGTATAGAAAAACACTGGGGTGCAGCTACAAGGCTAGGTGGAGAAATTTGCAGACCATGTCAGACAAAATTACTTAGATTTACTTCCAGTTGGATGCCATCTTGGTACAGGTCATATTACTTGAATTAATTACATTTGGATTTTTCTTCTGTTACACAGTTTGTCTCAGTATGTGGTTTTGCTATTCAATTTAGATACTGCATCAGTAATTCTCTAGCAAATATGTATGAAATCCAATTAACTGCATCTCATTTACCACTAACTGAGAAGAACTGTAAGAATACAACAAACCCTAAGATGATAGTGCTGGATGCTAGACGTTTCCAGGTCAGTTTACTGTTTTTTCTTTCTTCTGATATACTGCTTATTTTGAGTGTGTGTGTGTGTGTGTGTGTGTGTGTGTGAGAGAGAGAGAGAGAGAGAGAGAGAGAGAGAGAGAGAGAGAGAGAGAGAGAGAATAAGAATGAGAGTGATTGTTGGGTTATGTTTTAAAGTGATGCCATAAGGTCTTCAGCTAAGTATTTTTCCCCTTCATGTTTTCCAGCATTTATCAGCATTTCATATTGATCCTACTAATATATAAAGGGAGACTTAATGAACAAATAATATCAAAGTTTGGTTCTTTCATTTATTTCATAAAATCATCCAATATCTCCCCTGTTCAATTCATTTAAAACAATAACTAGGGCCAGTTGTGTGAACACTTCATTAAACATCAGGACTAATTTGGGACAGCTATATCCTTTATGAATCTCATAACTCTTTATTTCCTTTGCCTATTGTTAACCCAGAGATTTCAGAAGCACATGATTTACAACTCTGTAGAGATATCCGAAGTTCTCCACAAAATTTATTGATTTTTTATTTATTAAATGTCTGTACCACACATTTCCCCTACAAGGCAACTCAGGGCAGGATAACGTACAGAAAGAAGTAAAAAATAGTTTAAAAATTAAAAGATTAAAACAAACAAGAGCCAAGAGGCCAGCCAGCAAAGCCAGGTTTTGATACCCTTCTGGAAGGCCAAAAGGGAGGGGGCAGTTCTCACCCCTCGTGGTAGAATGTTCTTTTTGGGCCAAAAGACTCTTCTCCTTGGTCCCACTTCCTTCAGTTCCTTAGCACAGAGTTCCCCAACCTTTCAGAATTGGCGGCCTGGAGCGGGGGAGAGGGGGAAAAGAAGGAATGGTTTTGTGGGGGAGCTGAACACATGCGTGCACGAACACCTGTTGCTCACGTGAATAGGACCATGAGCACTCGCATGAGTGAGGCCACAAATGCCAGTGGCGATGCTCACACATGTGAGGCCACAAACGCCTGCAATGTGACACGCAATGGGCCACGCGAACACCCCACAGGTTGGGGACCCCTGCCTTAACAGACAAGATCTCTAGTAGGCCTCTTCCAATGGCACAAGTGGGGCAGGCTCCTTAGTTAACCCTGGACCCATGTTATGTAGGGTTTTAAAGGTATATATTGTATAGAAAAGTTACAAAACTATTTCTAAAGGTCTGGGTCTTCCTCAATCCTTAGTCTGAAAAATAGTTTTACTAGATTATATGTAACTCTGGATTAAACTGTTGAATTCTTGGTGTTCTCTGAGCTTGATTGTTTGGTTGTAGATATTCTCTAATTTGATAATATACCATTTTGAAATGGAGATGATTAACAAGTTTTCCTAAGAATGGTCATCTTGCGAAATAATTTTATGAGTGCTGCTTAAAAGTATCCAGTAAATCACAGAAAACCTCAGAAAAACATCCAGGGAACTCCAGGCTTTTTTATCTTGGGTAAATTTTATGTCATCACTTCATTCTCAGTAAAATGGATTCATGGGCAAATAGCAAGGCAGAAGCCATTGCTCATTAAGAACATTGACATTGGACTGAAGTTCACCATAAAAAATGTTTGGTTGAACCTTTCATCTTTGGAAAAATGGTCTATGGACAAGTGACTATTGTTTATATCTTTTGTAGACTCTTTGCCAAGTTTTAGTATTTGCAGATATGTTATTTATGTTTCTGTTTTTAATAATTATTTCAAAATGCTTTACTACTAATAGTACAGTAAGTTGTTTTGGAAAATTTGAATTTCAAGTTATAAATGTGTAAGTAGGTTAATGGTTTTGGTTGTTGGCACACTTAAGTATTAAAATCCACTTTGCCTTTCTTTGCAAAAAATACAATGACCAAATGAATGAGGTGGGGAAAAGAAAGCTTGCAAAATTCAGTCTCTTTATAGCATACATATATAGGTGATCTTGTGTTTAAACTGCAGAAAGGAAAAGTTGGGAACACTGGAAATGATAGTTATTTCAGATCTCTTAATAAGGATCATGGTGCCACACACTGTAGTGGTAAGTAGAGATTTATTTTGCAAATTCAGATGTGAGGATAACATACTACTCTTAAAAAATAATACTAATTGAAATCCAATAACATATCTCCTCATTGAAGTATATCCTTATGTATGTCAGGTCTTAATAAGCTTTATCTACTAAAGCCACACTCAAATTGGGCAGGATTAATACAAATAATAAAATTATTCTAGTCGTTGTTAAACATTTGAAAAATAATTAAATTATATTATAGATAATTCCTGATAATTATTTAACATAATTATTTTAACTAACATAATTATTTAAACCATGTAGTTTGGTTGTAAATTTTTGACAGGTCAGACGAATGGCTCTGGGGTGGTATAGATTGTGCATTTCTAGTCTTTTCTTTTTCTTTGGAAGAAAATGTAGGCAGTTGAACTTCTCAAGCTAGCTGATGATACTGTTCTGGCAAAAGGTATTAAATAAAGTAATTTGCTTCCTGCTTAATTCTTTGGGATTACCATAATAATAGCTGCATTTTCAGATGATGTCCTGTTTTCCACAGAGAAATCTGAAAAACTGTTCTCCCCTCCGTTCCCAGGGTTGGGAAGGAAGACAGGCTGTACTCAATCACAAATAAATGTCCTGTATTGTTGACCAGTTGTATTTACTGGCACCTCAGTTAGGCTTGTTACTTCTTGAACGAATTAAAATGTTACAATAATTTCTAATAATTTTAAATATGACCCCGTTTGAAGTTCAGTTACCTAATGTGGTTATATTATCTTTGGCTTCAAGACAGCACTTAGCCAGTTTTGTCTTGGCTTGGAAATTAAGTGGGTCAGGCTTGGGTAGAACTTGGGGAAACTATTGGCAACACAATTCAGATAGCTAAGTTAGGAAATCACAGCTCATTCTGGAAAAAGCCAGTGGCAAGCCCTTCCCAAGAAAATGTAATGGCTGTGTCCATATCATCACAAGAACTGAACTCAATTTCAGTGTACCTTTCCTATCTTCCCATTTTGAAAAAAATATTCCATTCCTTATCTGCTAAATTTCTGTGGAATAGAGATTCTTTTTATTTCCAAGGCATACTTATTTTAAATTGTGATGGGTGAGTTTATGGAGTATGTGTGCATGTTGAATTTGTGTAAATTCTGTGTAATCCTATGTAAAGCAATGTAGCTTACATATTGACAGCAGTGCATTTTTTTTAAAGGTGTAATTCCCCCAGGAGTGAACATGATGCATGAACCCATCCCTAGAAGTGGAAGAGGAATTGCACAGTTTCTAAAAAGCACTTTCAAGTAGTCCAACAGTTAGAAGCATTCCATGCTTCTGTATATGTAATTATAATTATCATTGGAAATATAAACATATTACATTTATCTGCTATATGTGTTATATTTTTATGAAAAAAAATCATTTAGGAAAATTTTGTTCTTACAGTAACATGTTTTAGTTGCTATAAGGCAGGCTATGATGAATATTTCTCTGATTAGGAATGTTTAATGAAAATTAGAGGAGACTGAATCAAATGAAATTAGTAAGAATAATTTCTCAAGCAATGCTTTGATTGCTACAAATCATTTTTTAGAGTACAAAGATTAGCCACCTTTTTTGCTTTCCCACTGAAGTTAATTTTGCTCTTTATATAAGAAATCTTTAGTAATAGGATAATTTTTCATAAAACTACTACCACTAATGGTTGTTGTTTAGATTTTGTGCAGTTGATTGAGTGTATTATAAAACTCTTATAGTACCCAGGAATTAGAAATTGTAAAACAGTAGAAGTTATTCTGCTATTGTACAAATGCCATAACAAGGTAATAAAAGCTATTTATTCCTTAGGATTTCTTTCAGGATACCTATAAATCAAAACCATGTTATATCAGTCTTTCTTAAACCAATATTAAACTACTGTTCTTATTTTACTAACCATTTTCTGTCTGAATTTTTTGGTGTCCAAAGTGTGCCATATAGGAATGGGAAATTGCAAAATATAACATAAAATAATATGAAAGCAAATGGAGACTAGACTGTTGTAGAGACAGATATTGCATTCATATTGCCTGAACTGACTAGTGCAGTGTTATGTGAGGTATGAAAACTGCATTATTGTTGTATGCATCTAAAGTTGTTGATCTCTTCAAATAGAAGTTTCAGAAAAGAGAATTATTTTGTATGTCAAGCATGATAGGCCTATAGGCCTATGAACAACTCTCTAAAGCAGAGGTCCCCAATCTTTTGGGCACCAGGGACCGGTTCCATGGAGAAAGGTTTTCCATGGACCAGAGAGTGTGTGGTTTTGTGTGCTGTCTGCATCCCACAGATGGAGCTTTGCTTGTTTGTGCGGACCGATTGCTGGCATGCCGCAGCCCAGTACCAGTCCACAGACCAGGGGTTGGGGACCCCTGCTCTAAAGGAATCACTTACTGTGTCCCCCATCCAAATTATTGCTTTACTTGTATTTAACAAATAAAAGCACAACATTCTGACACATTTTACACTTCGTCATTTTGTTCCAAACAAAATTATATAAAATCAAATTATACTTATAGTTTAAAATTCACACAGTTCTCTTACATTAGAAGTGTATTTATTTATTTAAAATATTTATCTAGGCCCCCCCCATCTTGTACCAAATTCTCACCAGCTCTCTAGTTCCAATGCATTATACTGTTCTAAATTACATTTGTGTTTTAACAGGCATTTTTGACTCATGGCAACTGCCTGTACAAACTGCCTGCAATTTTATTGGCAATGTTTTTCAGTAGTTCGCCCTTGCCTCCTTCCTAGGGCTGAGAGAGAAGGACTAGAATTCATGGTCTTCCAGTTTCTGACCTGTTGACTTAACTACCACATCAAATTGTATGTAGAAGAACATACAAATAAATTGGCCTGCATATGTATAAAAGGAATTGTGTCATTATAAATGAGATGATTTTAGTCCTAGCTAATATATAGATACAGTGATCATAGAGTTTGCATGCATCTGGAGTAAATTTTTCTATTCATCATGCATCTGCTGGAAATTGTGAGATGAGAGATTCAGTGGTGTTTGCCTACCTAGTATTATCTGCAACATCCAAGAAGTGCCAATATCCTGAAACATCCAGCAGCTAATTTTTAAGAGTTACTTTATAAATCTCTTGAAAAGAGAATAAAGCATGCTATTATTAATGTAATCTTTGTATTGTCTCTGTTCACACACTTTTCTCCCAGCTCTTAATTAAGCCCTAACAAGTTATTCTAATTGTCATTTTCAAGAAATTCCACATACCCCCAAGACTTCAGGTGATGGTAAGATGTGATAGATACTGTTTGTTTTTCTCAGATCTTTTCTTCCTAAAGGAGGGTATGGCCTTAATTGGTTTACTGTATTTCTCTATGACAAAAGTGTCCCCAAAGGATCAAGTCAAATAAATATATATGACTTGTGCTGGTTGCACTTCAGAACAAAGTATATAAAATGATTGACAAGAGTGGCAATTTTTAAGAGGAACTTACAAAGTCTGCAGATTAATTAATTGATATTCATGTTTATAGCATAGCAGGAAACATACTTGCTATGCTATTCTAGGAACATGGGAGTTCCTACAAAAACAGGAAAGTCAGCATGTCCTGTTTTGAAAAGGGTTTTTGATCTTAAAAAATTCATTCCACAAACTTAACTGAGGCTGTCAGTATGACTACACTTCTAGCATTTTTTAAATATCAGCTAGGTGAGTTTATGCCAGAAATTACTGATCTACAAGTATTAGATAACTAAAAAGGAATGCAAAGTGAAAGAAAAATCACTGAAAACACATGGGATTGTGTCATAAAGAAACAAAAACAACTTCTAGCTGTAATTCTTGTCTGAGCTGTCTAGTTAATGCTTGGCAGGTATCCTTGATCCACCAATACACAATAGGAATCTGCAGGAAGGGATCCAGATGTTGTTGATTTCTATCATTCTTTGCCAGTTTGTCCAGTGCTGAGAATTGATGGGAGCTGTAGTCCACCAACATCTGAAAGATTGCATATTCATCCTAATATAAAGGGGGGGGCTGCTTTCTAATACAGTTTTGTTGAAATGTAGCATTCAAGATGACCTATTTTAGCTGCGATATACAATGTGCCTACTTCTCAGAGGAAAATTTACTCCATTAAGTCTTGTCTATGTTATTGGCAGTTTACAAATTATTACTTAATAAAATCTAATGACCTTTTTTATGGAAGGTTTTTCTTTAGCACTGATTCATTGAGTTAAATGATATCCACCCAGCCCACAGTTAATATTGACATGATATGTGATGTCTACCTTGCTTGTATTGCCTTTATTCCAATCCCTGCTAGGCATCTGAGTTTATTCCAAAGTAATATTGACATCAAATTTTAAGCATAGCTCTTAATACAGAGAGGAAAAATGTAACAGATGACTCCCATGACTGGAGAACAGACAATTGCTTTCTTTATTTATGTACTTACAGTTTTATCCCATTTTGTTAAAGGATATAATTTGTTTAAAAGGAAGAGAAGAAAAAAAAAAAAAAAGAGGAATCATATTGTATGTTTAAATATTCAGAAATTCAAATGAATGAATTTGCCAGTATTGTAAAGCATTACCTGTGTGTATGAACAAATAAACTCAGTCTGTTGTCGGTGTCTATTCTTGTTTTCCCATCCAAGGAGAAGATGTGGATGATACCTTGCAAATTGGAACACATGGAGTCATAATGATAGACTAAGTAGGCTGACATCATGTCTCTGAGGCATGATCTTTTCAGGAGCTTTTGGCAACAACTTTCTTCATACAGTAGAA
Source organism: Protobothrops mucrosquamatus (assembly GCF_001527695.2). NCBI lineage: Eukaryota > Metazoa > Chordata > Lepidosauria > Squamata > Viperidae > Protobothrops > Protobothrops mucrosquamatus. The sequence goes on along the minus strand of NW_015387298.1, from coordinate 80,503 downwards.
GAAGAAGAGAATCAGTTGTCTTTGACTTGTTAGACTTTTTGATTCGTCAACAACTTTTTTCTTCATAAGGTGGAAGAAGATACCAGGGAATCAGCTATGCTTAGCTTGATACCACAGCAATAAATAAGGAAGACTTAATTGAGGTGGAAGTAGCAGGCAAGAAGGGCGAAAGTGATCATAGAATCCTGTAGTTCATGATTTTAATGAAATTGAGTGTAATGAGACATGTTTTGGACTTCAGAACTATGAGCAATGATAAATAGGATCCCATGGCATGATAATGCATGCAAAATGGGTGGATATTCCTAAAGATGATGTCAGTTTTTTGCAGCAGGTCTGGTCAATGATTGCAGAAATACAACTTTATTATAGGTTATCAAAACAGAATCTTGAAAGCCTGCCAAGAATTTCTCTTTTGCCTCTTAAACAGGATCAAAGCAGTGTTATTTTGAGTTTCTTATATTTTCCTCTTCCAGAACCAAATTGTCATATCTCTCTCTCTCTCTCTCTCTCTCTCTCTCTCTCTCTCTCTCTCTCTTTCTCTCTCTCTCTCTCTCACTCTCACACACACACACCTGGAAACATTTCTAAAATCCATACAGGAAATGAAAAAAAATATAAAGCAAGAGTAAAAACAGATTATCTTGTTCTGTAGAGCTTGTGCCAGGAACCCAAAAACAGATTTGTAAAAAAAAAATATGTTAGGAATAACAAAGCATTAAGTATATGTCAACTAAAATACAAAGAAAATAATTAGTATACCGGCTGTTTAGTGAAAGCAGTTAAATTCTAAAAGGGAACAATGAAAACAAAGTACTTCTCAACTATATTGTAATTCAATCCTTCCCCAATCCCCCCATCAGAAGTGTGATAAGCAGAATCGAAAGACAGAATTTAGCCTGAGACTGATAGAAACATGGTAAGAGAATGTGTATTTTGTGTTTAAACCTTCAGAGCTAAATAATTTGCATCCTAAAGTATTGAAGGGTTACATTATGTTCCCAAAATTTGGAGAACAGATGGCAGAACTTGGATATGAAAGCAAACATCTCTTCAAAAAAGGGAAGAAGGAAGGTTCAATAAAAAACAGTCTGATGTTGATACCTGGAAAGAATCTAGAACATATCATAAAGAGACTGATTGATAAGCACCTTGAAAATAACTGACACTGCACCTTAAGGATTCAGAGCATGGCCATGAAAATGATCAATTAAGCCCTCTGAAAACAAGAAGTTGGATATGTTTAGAAAAGATAACTCTGGAAAATTACAGACAGCAACACTTCAAATGTCCATATGGATGTCACATATAAAAAAAGACAAGGATTTTCTTTTTTATATTGCTTAAATTGAGTGAACCTAGGCAGGTACAAATATAATGCAATTGATAACACATGCCAAAATATAACAATGCAATCTATGAAATATTCATTCTGATTAATTTCATAAAATCAGAACAATAGCACCACACACCTCACATCCTAAATTCCCAAATTCACATCCTGAATTTCCAAAGGCATGCTTAAATAACATTTTACGTATTAATAATGAACTTAATAATAATGAGTTGTTTCATTTTTTTATTTTATTTTAGCAGTTATTTATAAATGTAACTGATTCCACAGAAAAGGAGTTTTGGCAAAGTGCTTGTCTTAAGGTCTCCGACTGCACACCCCACAGAAGGACTCTTAACTATGTTTTCTTCTATCATACCTCCAGCTGTAAATTTATATTCAAAGCAAATAATATTATAGATGCGCCAAATTCTAAATCACATAGAAGCTTGTAGATTATAAGCAGCACATTGATCTGGACCTGGTAACAAATGATAACCAATGCAATTGCTATGTGAAAGTATTGAGGCACTCCCATTTGTAGAGGGCAACCATATCCTGAGCAATTACAATTCCTGGGTAGTCCTAGGCAATCCTGTACAGAGTTAACTACATAGTCCAAACACCAGCAAGACATGAATAACTGTTGCTAATACTTAAGTTGTACAAAGGCCCTTTTGACTCTAACCGCATCTAGGGAGCAGTGAATCCAAAAAGACTCCCAAATTATGAACCAGCTCCTGAAAGTTGGAATAGTCCCAGAATCAGTTGACTTCTGGATCAGCAGTCACTGCATCTTGTTTGGATTAAGCTTCAACTTATTCTTCGCCATCCAAATCCATACATCGTCTGAACACCAAGTCAAAATATGTGTTCAGTCTTGGGTAGAGATGTATAATTCAGTATCATCAACATAATGACGACACGGTATCAGATTATCTTTTCCAGTCGTTTCCTGTAGATATTCAACAAGAGAGAGGACTAAGCCCTGAGGTGCTACATATCGGAGTGCCCAAAGGCTGAACCTCCCCCCCCCCCACACACACATATACTGATTTAGGAAGTAGCTGAACCTTCATAAATTGTGGCTCTAATCCCCAACCTTTGAAAATCATCAGAAAGGTACTATGTTCAATTCTACTGAAGATTGTAGAACAATCCAGTGTAGTAATAAGGTTGCACTTCCACTACAGATTATCAATGAAATTTACTAATAAAGTTTATCTCCAGTACCCAGGTCTAAATCCTGGCTGCAACAAATTAAGATAATCTGCTTCTTCTACTGAGCTTTGTAAGATTTGCCCTACCATCTTTCCCAAATATCTTTTCCATAAAGAGGAGTTTAAAGAGTCAGCAATAGTTATCTGTCATCACTGGATCCAGGATCAATCACTTGAGAAGGAGGCACATCAAGGACAAGATATTCACCATCCTTCCTGTCACATCTTTGGCAGCCTATTCAGAGCTCTGTCCACTCTTTCAGAAACAACAAGTTCAGATTCTTCCCCAGTGACATCACAAGTTGGTTGTTCTATGTTTATCAGTGTATTCTTGCCTACAGCAATATTAAATGATAAGTTAAAACTGCTCTTAATAAACCTCCTCATTATTTACTTAGAACTCAAGAACTGATCAACAATTTTAATTTAGTACCATAACAGACAAAAAAAGAACTGTACTCTCCTGTTTGCAAGTATTTTATTTTTAAACTTACAGTAGATTTAAATAACTTTTTATTTAGTATGGTGTAGGTAAAGCATAACCTAATGACAAAAGAGTAAAAGAACAAGAATGGATATGGATGACCATTACAATTTGTAAAGTACAAACTTGCATAATTTTGAATACATTTGAAGTTGTTGTTGGTGATTAGGGCTCTTGCTAAAGTGATTTGAATAAGAAGCTAACTTGAGTAAAATTGCAGAGGTAAGAAATTCATAGCCTTTATTAATGCCATGATTATCCAAGCTACATATATTTCAGTTCTATCTGAAAGTGGGGGCAAGTGAGATGCTTAGAATATTTTATGAACTGATTACTAGAAGGGTCATCAGTTCTTCAGATCTGAAAGTTTGATTTGATCGAGTGCTCTTTTCAACTGCAAATTTATCTTTTATTGTTCACTATGCATTTGAAATGGCTTTTACAAAATATATAACCTTATATCCATCCTTCAGCTGCTTCTGAAATTGCTGGTTCTGATATTTGGGTGGTGTGGGGTCTCCCTCTCAAGCAGATTTTTTTTCCTGTATTTAGAAGAAGCTGCTTATCTGTCAGTTGTCTCCCAAAGAGTCGCATAAGGACAGCAGCATTTAAAAGAGACACAGACAGACAGACAAACATTAATTTAAATACAATTAAATTAAAACCATACAGGGAGGGAAGGAGAGATTTATCATGTGACTGGTCAAGTTTTATGTGAGGTTTTTGGTATTCCTGGAATTTTCTAGCATTTTTGGACTTGTCTTGGTCTAGGATGCTCACATCTTCCCAGCTGAAACTATGATTAAGTCTGCTCATGTGTTATGAATTTTCATCATGTCTCTTACTGCTAGTTGGTATTCACAGATGCATCTGCTACTTTTGTGCCTTTTTGTCTTACATAGCAGCTGTTACAGCTTTATATGCTATAGCTCAGGAGTGTCAAACTGCCGGCCCGCGGGCCGAATGCATCATAGCGAAACCACACCTGCCCCATTGCCAGCAATGGCAAAAAAGTTGTGATACATCACCACACGTCACATGACGTTGCAAGTTTGACACCCCTGCTATAGATGATTTCTGTTTTTTTTTCTTTCTGAGCTGCTGGGTCTTTTAGTTTACTTAGGATGTTTTGGAGGGATTTAATTGGTTCTAGAACTCTCTTCCAGCACTGCGATTATCTAGTTTGGTAATGAAAATTCTGCAAGAAAACAGCCAAGCTCAGAGACCACCAAGGATACCACAGTTCAATCCTGAGCTATAAATATATACTTTTCTATAGTCAAATGTTATATTTCATGAAATAGGAAGCCTTATAGAATTGTATGGCTGACTATTCTGAAAATTGTCTAAACAAGAATAAAATTAACTTGCCAAGTCTCAGATTAGTCAACCTATAGAATTATGGCACTTTCCAAAAATCCATTGGGAATGAATGTCCAGTTGTGGGATCTGGTCTTCGGAATGTATATTTTGAAAAAAGAGAAGGAGAAATAGATACTTATTTATTAGAATAGCAGAATTTATCTTTTCCAAAAATTACACTATGGACAAAGGCAGAAATATGGGAGTGGGGATTATGAGGATTCATAATAACAATGTTCTATGATAGTTTTTTTTCTGGAGAATTAACAATGTTAATTGATGATCAGGTAAAGTAATGCAGTGCTATTTACTTTCCTTGTGACTTGGATCATCCCTTGCTTACCCTGCAGAGTATTGTGACAATAGGAGAGATGAAGTCTGGGCTATTATTAAGGTATAGGCACTGAATTTTCCCTGTGCTATATTTAGTTTCTGTTAAGAGATGAGCTTCTGGCTCTGATCATCTGTGAAAATGTCTTGGTAAATCATATTCTTTGATGTTTACTTGATCTCCATTTTTTAACTTTTTATTTATAAGAACAATAAAATAAAAAGATGTTATTTTTTTTAAAAGAATCACTTTTGTGGTGAGATGGGTGGCAAACAAATTTAATAATAATGAAAAAGTGATTGACATTTTTGCATGTTGCTGGAAATACTTTATGGGAATAAGAAAATCAGTGGCTCTTCATCATAATGACTCTATATTACCTCTGTGATGATTGGATAGTGGAACTATTACTGAAAGCATGGTGATTTTTTTTTTTTTTTTTTTTCCAACTTCTATGCCGCCCTTCTCCCCACGGGACTCAGGGCGGCTCACAGCATGTTAAAAAACAACACAAAAAACATTTCCCCTATAAAACCAATTAAAAACCAAATATATTTATGGCTGTGTCATTATTAAAATCTTTAAAAATTATTCCCTATTTAAAATTCACCCTAGGTCAGTCCCGCTTGTTGAAAAAGC
>NW_015387298.1:0-74992 GCF_001527695.2 Protobothrops mucrosquamatus | reverse complement strand
CCGACAAATGGTCTTCCAGTGTCAGCCGTGGATCCAGGAGGACACCCAAGTTGCGTGCCCTCTCTGAGGGGGCCAGAGTCTCGCCCCCTATAGTCAGCGATGGAGTCAGCTGACTATGCCGGGGCGCCGGCAACCACAGCCACTCGGTCTTGGAAGGGTTGAGTCTGAGTCTGTTCCTCCCCATCCAGACCCGTACGGCTTCCAGGCAACGGGTCATCACGTCAAGGGCATCGTTGGGGTGGCCTGGGGTGGAGATGTACAGCTGAGTATCATCAGCACTTCCTCCCAATTTCAGATGGAAAGGGGCCTGAAGAGAGAGATTTCGGAGGATTGGACTAAGGCAGTGGTTCTCAACCTTTTTAATGCCGCGACCCCCAACCGGTTGTAAGTTGAGGACTAAACCGGTCGTAAGTCGAGGACTAAACCAGTCGTAAGTCGAGGACTAAACCGGTCGTAAGTCGAGGACTACCCAACTGGTCGTAAGTCGAGGACTTTCCCTGCCCGGGAGCGCCACGCATGCGTGGTTCCGCCCCCTGCGCCGGCCGAGGCGTAGCTGGCAAGCGGCAGAGACGGAGCAGGCCGACCACCAGCTGGCCCAGCTCAAGGGAGGTAAGGCACCCGCCGGAAAAGGGGGAAAAAATGGCAGACAGCCTTGCTTGGCGACCCCCGTGAAATGGTCGATCGACCCCAAATGGGGTCGCGACCCATAGGTTGAGAACCGCTGGACTAAGGGATGCTCAAGAATAGGAAAGAGTGCTAGGTGGGAATATACAGAGGAAGGAGGCTTTTCTTACTGTATCTCAGAGAGACCAAACTGGCCAAATCTTGCCAGTTCTTCCCAGGAGCCCATGAATAGATTGTATGTGTGGGAGAAAGAGAGAGAGAGAATCAATTTTGAGTTAATAGGATGTAGATGATACTATGCCAACTTTAAAACTGCCTGTTCCATTGAGTACAACTGGATATTTGGCTGTATTTCAGTCTCATGTCATCAGATAATTTGAGATGCCCTGTTATTAGCATTAATGTCCTGCTATTCCTCCCACGCCTAAAAGCAGAACTGCAAATTCTCTGCTCGGTTTACAAAATTATTTTTAATTGTATTTCAGTGCAAAGCAAGCCAAATAAAAAAGGAATGAAATGTTCGAATATAATTTGAATATCGATTCTGAAAGATTGGGTACATTTTTAGATATTTTGTAATATTTGACATGGTATCCCTGATGAACATACATATTTTCATAGTGAGGAATTCTGTGCCATAAAAAAATAACAGGATAACAGAGTTGGAAGGGACCCTGGAGGTCTTCTAGTCCAACCCCCTGCTCAAGCAGGAAACCTTATACTATTTCAGACAAACGGTTGTCCAATATCTTCTTAAAAACCTCCAGTGTTGGAGCACCCACAACTTCTGGAGGCAAGTCATTCCACTGATTGTTACAACTATCAGGAAATTTTTCCTTAGTTCTAGGTTGGTTTTGGCCTTGATTACAGTAGTTTCCATCCATTGCTTCTTGTCCTGCCTTCAGATGCTTTAGAGCAGGGGTAGTCAACCTTGGCTCTTTTATGACTCGTGGACTTCAACTCCCAGAATTCCTGAGCCAGCCATGCTGGCTCAGGAATTCTGGGAGTTGAAGTCCACGAGTCATAAAAGAGCCAAGGTTGACTACCCCTGCTTTAGAGTGTAGGTTGACCCTCTTTTCTTTGTGGCAGCCCTTCAAATATTGAACACTGCTGTCATGTCACTCCTAGTCGCCTTTTCATTAAACTAGAGATACCCAATTCCTGCAACCATTCTATTCACTAAATATTACTAAATATTCACTAAATCCTACATTCTAACAAAGTAAAGATAATGATGCAATAATTAGGCAAGGCATTCTGTTCCCATTTGGCTGATCTGTGGCTAACAGTGCTTACTAGTGTTGAAATATCTCAACATTTAATCGCGAGGGAGTATTTTAAGTTAAAAAAAAATCAACTTCCAAAATATAGCAAACTATTAGAATAAAAATTATTAATAGACCATATATTCAAAGCTGTAGCCAGCTGCAATTAAGTTTCTTTTCTTTAATTTTTTTTAAATAAAATCATTATTAGCAGTATAATTGCACTGGTGCAGTGCTAGCAGAAAGCATAAAAAAGCCAGCAGACAAAAGCGAAAATTAAACATTTCTGAATAGCAGGAGAGGCACTTATAGTTTTCTTTCTAAACAAGTGCTTTGTGGTTGCAAGTGCATTAGAAGAGAGCATGGCTATTTAAATAAAAACACAGAAACAAAATAATGGAGGCAGTTGGAGGCACAATGGAGGTGTCAACTTTGAAAATGAGCGTGGCTGCAGCGATTTCCCCTACTCATTTTTGGTTGACACATAGCACGGAGGGAGGGGGGTTACCAGGTGCTTCACTAGACTAAACAGATTTTCTCCCGTGGAAACCAAGGTCATCGGCTGCTCCCAGGACTGCAGGCTGGACATTTCGTGAAAAGGCCGCCAAGAAGATGTATGGGGGAACATAGTAGCTTGCATAGCTTTAGGGGTGGGATTTCTTAACTTTGTATTGGGGATGGTTACGGGTCTATTCAGACTTGGTTTCACTTTTGACGTGCTGATACTTTGGATCAATAAACATGTTCTTTGAGGAATTTGCAAGCCTCGGAGTTCTGCTTTATTTGTCTCTGTCTGTCGGAACGATGACAGGAGGCACATATTGGTCAATAGATACCTGTGATAGTGAAGTAGCGAAATATAGCAAGAGTAATATATACAATTCAGGGGAAATCAACATCTTTCCAAATATATGTCACTACTGGAATAGCAGGGGAACAAGCATAGTCTCAATGGCTCTAATATGATCTGCACCCTGTCTGCCAAATGATTATCAAGTATCCAGTGCATAGATGCTGCAAGATAACTAACTAATCATAACTGAGGCCATAGATTTTATATATTTGTCTTATAATACTAAAAGCATTCCATAGAAACTGAGATGGCTTTAATTTTGCTTCTGTTTTCCAAATATAGCAGAAAATGTCAGTGTTGAAGAATTCTCATCTGCTGCATATAGAATTTGCATAAAATCCATGATACAAGATAACACTTCCCAAAAGTTTTCTTTTCTTTTCTTCCTGGCAAGCAGATGAGAAGGATCCTGGCAATTGAGGTACCTTTTATTTCAGCTTTTCTTATTCGGCTTTGTGCCTCCTCCTCTTCCTCCTCTTCCTCCTCCTTCTGTGTCTTTTACATGGTTATTCATTCTCTATTTTCATCCTACTCCCAATGCATAAGGTCCCATTTGTTGAATAAAAAGTAATATTAATTATAAATCAACTTTTTCTCTTTCTTTCTTTTGGAAAGAAGGGTTTGGAAGTGTTTGCTTCTAGACAACTGAAACACAAATCACACCTGTAGCCTTTCTTCCTCTTCATCCCGAATCTCTTCTTTGGAAGGTCCCCGGATTACAACATTCTCATGTTTAGGTTGGAATGTATTTTCTGTCTCCCTAAAAATTAAACATAAAAGGATTAATTCAGAGGATGGTTTTTTTTATTAAAAATAGTTATAATAATTACTGCACTTATTTATTTATTAAACTTCTATGGTGCGCCTATCACCTAGAAGCTATTCTAAGTGGTTTGCAATAATAAACTCATAGAATCATTATTGAAGAACATTTAGAAGGACAGCTCTGTTAGCCTATTGTAGCCAAAAAAATAGAGTCTAGTAGCATCTTTTCAGATTCAAATTAATAGTTCAAGAGAGTTGGGAAATTCTTGAAAAAATAGGTAATTGAGGCTCCAAACACAATCAATACCAAAGAGGGTGGAGACAGGCAAGGAAGGAGACACCTAATGAAACCAGTTTCTGCGGTCCTTGGTGGTCTCTGAGCTAGATTGTTTTTTTGTAGATGTTTCATTACCAAACTAGGTATAATGACACTGATGATGTTACCTATTTTGGTAATGAAATATTTACAAGAAACAAGAAAATAATCAAGCTCAGAAACCACCAAAGACCACACAGTTCAACCCCGAGCTACAAATATTCTCTTCTAAACAAAGATAAACAAAGGAGAGAAACAAAAGGAACAAGTGTGACATAAGAAAAGCAAAATATGAGGAAATGGTCTGAATCTACAAGGATGGTATCTAAGGCTCAGCATAAGATCATGCTTGCTATCAATGCCAAAAATCACAAACAAAAACAATCCTTTAGCTATCTCCAGAAGAAGAGGAAAGTCAAGGAAACAGCTGGTCCACTTGTTGGAGGAGATGGTGAGAGGATGACAGACAACAAAGAGAAAGTTGACTTGCTTAGTTCTTAGTTTGCAATTGCACAGATTGAAATAGCAGCCCAAATTGTCAGAAGTAGCATTGTGAGGAGTGGACAAGAAATGTAGATCAAAATAAGTATAAAATTGGTAACATAGCTAGTACTTTGGATTGAATTCAAGTCTCCTGGGCTAGATGAATTAAATCCCAGGATGTTCAAGGAAGTGATAGATGTAGCCACTAGCTAAAGTATTTGAGAAAACCTAGAGAACGAAGGAAAAGAACCAAATATTTAGGAAAGTGGGGGGAAGTGAGCCCAGGAAACTACAGACCAATGAGTTTGACATTAACACCTGGGAAAATTCTAGACAAGATAATTAAGCAATGAGTTTGTAACACTTAGAAACAAATAGAGTGATTACTAGAAGTAAAATTGATCTATTAAAAACAGGTGATACCAAAAAAAATCATATTCCTTTCTTTGATGAGATGATTAAATTAGTTGACCAAAGGAATGCTGTGGATGTAGTACACATTGACTTCTGTAAGGCATTTAATACAGTTAAGCATTGTATCCATTTTGATAAACTGGAAAAATGTGACCACCAAACAACCATAGAAAATATGATCTTTAGTGGGTCTTTATCTACATCGAATGCTTTAACTGACAGTTTATAATACACTGGGATGAAGTGGGGTGGGAGTTATTTAAGTAAAGGTTCCATAGGAGTCAAATTACAACTATATTATGAAATAATATTTGTAATATGTCCAAAGCCCATTGTGTTTTTTCAGGCCTTCTGAGATAGCCTGAAACTTGTTGATGCACTTAAACTCAATTTGGCCAGTTTGACTTACATAGAATCCAGAGGGGTATTGCTGGCAAATGATGGCATTTATCACATTAGAAAAAGAACATGTAAAGATGCCTTTAACTTTGTGTATGAAGTTTTGGGACTTGCAACAAGCCCAAATGTTTATAGCTGTGCTATTGGTTCTCAACCTTGGCAGCTTTAAAAAAATGTGGACACCAAAATTCTGGCCGTTGAATTCTGGCAGTTGAAGTCCAGACATCTTAAAGTTCCCAAGTTTGAGAAACACTGCTCTACACTAATAAAGTAGCACCATCGCAAACCCCAGCACTTTTGCACAAAATAATTTACAGACACAAATTTGATATCGGGTTTCAAAACAAGGACATTTTAGTAGCAAAACATTTTAATCTCATGAAACATTCCATTACAGATCTTAAAGTAGCAGTTTTAGAACAAAGAAGCTTTACCAGCACAACCGAGTAAGAGAGAGCAGTTACTGTAAATAAGCTGATGATGCAGTATTTCTCCACACTCCCACTTCATCCCACTGTATTTTAAAATAAAATAAGTTAAACCACTACATGCATCTGATTAAGTGAGCTGCAGCTCACAAAAGTTTATGTCTTAAAATAAAATGTGTTATTTTGAAAAGATGCTACCAGACTCATTCTGATTATTGCAGAACTGGAATTGCCAAACCAATTTGGCAATTTAATTTGCTGTAACTAAATCCTGTATTCAGAGGGACTTGGTAAAAAGAAAGCTACAATTAAGTTTGCAGTTCCAAGGCCAATACTTTTTAAGTAGTTCTCTCTAGAGAAGTCGACTAGTGTTCTTTTCTTGGACAAGCATTAAAAAGTAGATATGTCACTATTAAGAAAACATTAAATTAATCATTTCAGTTTCCTTAATTCAACCAAATGTGCTATACAAATATTTTTTCTTGTGTTTATTTTGCTTTATATTGTTTATCTGTCAAGCAATTCTTGATCCTTTGTGCTCTTCTGTCTTCCTCTGTTGTTTATTTAACCAGTGTGCCTTTTGTATAAATTAAATCAGATTGCTTAGAAACATGCCAAGAAAATGAATAGAGAGGTGGGGCTGGGAAGAAGTAGTTAAATTTTTTTTGGTGTATTCATATACTCAAGATGTTTGATGAATTCATTTATGCAACTCATGCATATCCAAATGTGGAAATGGTAAAAAAATGTATACTACGCTTTTTAGGTAATTGTTAAAATCTGAAACCTTCGAAGTGACTTGGGACTACTTAATAAGAAGTATGTGTTACCAAGTGTGGTTTGCCAATTCTAAAAAGTAGGGAGCGGCGAGTAATTTCTACTCCAAACAATGACTAAATACGTTCTTATTTGATAAATTTCAGTGTGACAGAATGAAAGATTTTCCTATATTCTTAATATTGTCTTTCAGCAGTTATATTTATATTATCTAGAATAAGCTAAAAAAAAGTCTGGAGCTTTATAATTGGCGTTTGAAGAATGGAAATTTATCACTCAGACCAGGCTTCTGAAATATGTTGAGGGCCATATGCCAAAAGTGAAATGACATTTCAGCCTGATGTACAAGGGGACTATTTGGGACACAGAATGTACCTGAAAGATCTCAGGTACTACTTTAATTGCTTAAATTAAGAGCCTTTAAGAGCTACATAAAAAGTGCTTTTCAAAAATCTATTTCTAACTTCAAGAATGATGTTGTAAAATAATTTCTAAATTACTATTTTTATTTCATTTGTTCTCCTTTTAGATGTCATAGCTTTTTTCCTGGCATAATAGATTTATCTCAAACAATTGGTTTATCATTACTACACCTCCTGCCCCCCCCCCAATAAAGCAGTAATATATTACATCTGAATAGTATAATTTTAAGAAGAATACTTTAAAGCTAGAAAATGTTTTATGGAATGGGAATTAAAATCCACCAATCATTTGTAAAGGAAAAGATGCATAGATAGTTTTTAACAATGCACCTGATGAAAGGGCTGAAAGACTGTGCTTGGTTTTGCTATATCAGGCATGAGCAAATCTGTAGGTGTAGAATAATATGGTAGTGTCAGAGTCAGGAAAATACTGACTAAATTTTAATTCACAATATGCAAATTTCCCATTATTACGAACCATACTGACATTACTAAGCTTTATTTAGCCCAACTGTGAACAGTGCTGCAAATAATCTTAAGGAAAAAAAAAACTAGGTGTGAAATTTATACCCTACCTCTAAAATAGACAGTCTCTCTCTCTCTCTCTTCCTATCCCATCTCACCCCCACATTTTTTATCAAACGACACTCACGTTGCCTCATATTCCGGATTCTTTGATTTCCTACAGCAACAACAATAAACCAAAACACTTATGATAATGATAGCAGCAAGGATCCCACCAACGATCCCAGCATAAAGAGCAATGTTCATGGATGCTGTAGAAAGAAAAGACTAGCTGTTAGTTATCACAGAACCGATAAGCCCTTCTGCTGTGTTTTAGAAAACACATTTGTTAGGGATTTGAACATGTTTAAAAATATTCTCCTGAATATCAGCAGAGTACTAAAGAAAATTGAGTAATTAAGCAGCAGAACTTTCCACAAAAAGAATAAAAACACAGGGTACAGTTCGCTTGGGTGTAGAGTGTGATTCTAGCCTACCTGTCAAGGAATGATAACTGACATTAGTTATACTTGAAGTATAAAAAACATTATTAATATTATTGAAAAAAATTATCAGGAAATAAATGAAGATTAAAAAAATTCTGTCTTGTACACAGAGTTCCCCAAACTTTCCGGCTTTGTGACCGGCGGGGTAGGGTGGGAGAGAAGATGGTTCTGCACAAGTGGCAAGTGGGGCTGTACCCCTGTTCACCTGTCGCTTCTGTAGCTGGGTTTCTACCGCATTTTTAAAAATGTGGATGTCAACCCCAAAAATTCTGGAAGTTGAATTCTGGCATTTGAAATCCAGACATCTTGAAGTTCCCAGGTTTGAGAAACGCTGCTCTACCTTAATAAAGGGAGGACATACAAGAGTGGCAGAATTTATCTTTTACTTTTAAACACAGAGAATCATTTAATTAATACCAGACCAGGTGAGAAATATTTAAAATGGGTGAAATGAAGTTAGGGAAGAAAGTAGACATGTGGGCACGATTGGAATCTTCCATATCATTTAAAAAATATGATTTTTTTTCAGTGTACTTCCAGTATCATAGTGGTCAGGAATTTTTGTTATTATTTATAATGGGGGCTGAGAGACTGCTATAAACTGCCCTTGATCAAGACGTTAATTGAACAGAATCTAGAGATTTTTGTTTGTGCATTCCATTTTGTTCATTGGCATTCTGGTAGATGGAACATAATAGGTTGCACAGACAAAATGCATCTAGACTTTTCATCTGACAATACCTTCTTCAGACAGTTACTAAATGTGCTGACACATGTCCTTAATTGTGGAGCCACTGCACAGTTATTTAGTTTAGTGAAAAAGTAGAAGCAAACAATAAAATAACTCCCTTTTTCCCCATGATGATAAAACACCACCAAAAAAACCCCACAATTTGAAAAATGTTTTGGGTTAAACTTCTTTTTAAAAGCTGTATTTCATCACTTATATTACTACTCCAAAATAAGTATAGGCTGAAACAAAAAAAAAAAGTTAAACCATTTACAAGTTTTTTTTTAATTAGGGAAAGTCTGTTGTGGCACACAGATGTGTAATTGGCTCACCTACATAACAGATAACCATAAATACCACAAAATATACCTCTTAGAGGCAGAAAAAGAGCTCTGCTGTGGACAAAACATAAATGGAGGATGATCTGATAATATCATCTAGGAAGGCCTGTAAAAAGTGAATGAGCAAGAATCTGTGCTTAATTGTAGGACAGCACTCCAGAAGGCAACTGCCAGTAAAACATGTAATTCTTATTGTGAGCTATTCTGCCTGATCTAAAAAAACTTATGGGCTTATTTTATCGATGGGGTATTCTCTTCTATTTAATTCTACTCCATCCAAGCATCTCCAAACACTTACGAGGTCGAATAGCAACCGTGATATTGCATTTGTTCTCTCCAACAATGTTCTGGGAAACGCAGATGTAGTATCCGGTGGTGTTTATAGAAATGTTGTTCAGCATTAGCACTCCTGGTAGAAAACAAGAAAAATGGTCCGATCACATAGCAAAGTTCAAGCAGAAAAATATTTTTTTTCACTGTTTCTTACTTTGCCATATATAAAATCAGTTTAGCATGATGATCTCATAGCAGATGTATAATCCCATAAAACATGATACAAGGAATCCTAATAATAAAGTTCAATTGCTATGTTTGTTGACCTCATTTGTAATCTTCTAAAATCTTTTAGCACACCAACTAAGAAGTCAAGAAGTCATATAACGTAGTCTTGTCCCAGTTTTATTTTCAATGATAAGTTAAGCAAAGAGAAAATACCCTATAAACAACCAGGGGCTGGGTTCACACATTGTGTATTGTTCCTTCCCCTTCCACACCTAACCATGACACCAATGTCCTGGCAACATCTTTTTCTGATGATTCTGGATGACATTTCTCTCTTTTCCGCAGGAAAAAAAGTCAGGTTCAAGTCATCCTTACTGCTATCACTCTTAAAGTAATATTCCCCTCACACAGATACACACCTTATTTGAACACAATCCAAGGACAGCCTAAAGGTATATAAAATCTGTCAGGTTTTGTCACCAATTATCTTTGGGAGAAGTTAGATGATTGGCAGTAAGTGGGAACAGAGTCAAGAGACTTAGTATAGCAAAAAGAAAATAGATTTCATACCGGTATAATTTTCTCCCTACTCAAAGATTGGTGGGCAGTACTTTAACTCAACGCAATGGGAAAGTCTCATGACATGGTTCATTTGCTTTTGACTGAATATAATGTGCAAGCACAGCCATTATGGTTGGTAAACCAAGGTTTATAAGTGTGCATGATATATTAAATCCTTCAGGGAAAGTAATGTATTAAAGGATGTACTATGTAAAAGAATATAATAATAATTAGAACTCAGATAGCTATTCACTAACTGTAATAGCATCTGTGGTTCAAAACTGTATATGACTTTTGCTTTAATTTTCAAACATACAAATTGATTTCTTGTCCTTCTGATTTATTTCCAGATAAGGAATTATATTTTCACAAATCTAGAAATAGCATATTTTTAACTATTGCAAATATAAAATGCAGGTGAGACCTTTCAGTGAAATTTGTACAAAGCTTAGCATTCTCTGTGAAATAAATTGTAAACAGACTTGGTGTAGTGCATGTGACTAATATGCTGAATCCATTAATAAACCTTTAGTAATAGAACACAGCTAATATCCCGGCGAGGCCGTCTGCCTGAAAATTATATTGGACTAGCAAGGATCTATGCAGGTTAGGCAAAGATGATCTTATCATCTGCAAAGTTTTCTCCATCTTTCTAAAGAATTTCATTATTTGTGGGAATCAGCATTACGAAATCATAGCATACTGATGAGAGAGGACATATTTATGGATACGTGCTTATGCTATAAGCATTTGGATGAAAGCCATGATGGCAGTGTTGGCTGCCAGTTTTGAAGAAATTTCAGACAAGATGTCTTTAGTGGATTTTTTCCAACTTACTTCCCCACTGCTTATTCACATGCTCCCTCCTTCTTATCTAAACTGTATACCCCTCAAGAGAGAAAAATGCGCTTAAGAAAGTGTTTCATCTTACTCTTGTTACAATGCTGCCTTTTTTGATGTGACAAGAGAAATGCAATGATAATCAAAGGGAGCAGTAGCAGTGACTTCGGCAGTTGAAAGTGAGCCCTCAGCAGATCTCGTCTTGTACCGTAACATAGATTGGCATTGTAGCGTAGTGATTGAGAAGCGAGATTAATATCCATAAGTCAAGGTTGAAAATCATCCATGACATGTTATGGGTGATTGAGCACTATTTCTCTCTCCTTCATGGGATTACCTTGACTATAACAATAAATGGAGAAGAGACTGTATATAATATTTGCTTTACCTGGAGGAGCAGGAGACATAGATATGAAATGATATGTTATATAGAAATTTCTAAGCTTCATTCCTAATAATATTTTAAATGTTTCTTTATTTGCCCAACAAAAAAGCTGTAATATGCTATACAATGCATATTCTAAATAGTTCAGGAACAGTACTTAGCCTTCAGTGTTGTGCTGGGGATCATGCAC
Source organism: Protobothrops mucrosquamatus (assembly GCF_001527695.2). NCBI lineage: Eukaryota > Metazoa > Chordata > Lepidosauria > Squamata > Viperidae > Protobothrops > Protobothrops mucrosquamatus. Next base: position 63,688 of record NW_015387298.1, on the reverse strand, counting down.
TAGGAAGTAAATAGACCTGGATCAAAGACTACAATTAAATTAATAATTTAAATTAGTTAAATGCCATGAATCTGATCATTTTCCATGCATTTCGTAATTCTTCTCTTGGCCATAGGATAAGGAATAAATTGTAATCTAACTTTGAAATATTGCAAGAAATGTCTCCCATAATAGCAACTTGAATCTCCACAGATACCCAGTCAAGCCATTTGTACATTGCAGTATGAGGACCTGTTCTTGAATCAGGTAGGTTGGTTTGTCTATAGGGGGCGAAACTTTGGCCCCCTCAGAGAGGGCACGCAACTTGGGTGTCCTCCTGGATCCACGGCTGACACTGGAAGACCATTTGTCGGCCGTGACCAGGGGGGCGTTTTATCAGGTTCGCCTGATTTACCAGTTGCGCCCTTTTCTGGACCGGGACGCTTTGCGCACAGTCACTCATGCCCTCGTCACCTCNCCACGTAACACCGCTGCTGCGCGAGCTGCACTGGTTACCAGTGGCCTTCCGGGTACGCTTTAAGGTGTTAGTTACCACCTTTAAAGCGCTCCATGGCATCGGACCTGGATATCTCCGAGACCGCCTTCTGCCACAGATTCCCTCCCACAGACCGGTACGCTCCCACAGAGCGGGCCTCCTCAGGGTGCCGTCGGCCAAGGAGTGTCGGCTGGCGACCCCCAGGGGGAGGGCCTTCTCTGTGGGTGCCCCCACCCTCTGGAACGAACTACCCCCCGAGATCCGGACGATTCCGGATCTCCTAGCTTTCCGCCGCGCCCTCAAGACATGGCTTTTTCAGCAAGCGAGTCTGGCCTAGGGTGAATTTTAAATAGGGACAATTTTAATGATTTTAATAAGACACAGCGACAAATATTTGTTTTTAATTGGTTTTTATTGGGGATAATGTTTTATATTGTTTTAATATGCTGTGAGCCGCCCTGAGTCCTGTGGGGAGAAGGGCGGCATATAAGTCCAATAAATGAATGAATGAAATGAATGAAAATCAGCCCCTGAAAAAACTGCACATTCAAACAGAATGAATGAATAAATAAGGGGGAATTTCCTTTTCATGCAAATCTTCGGACTCAAGCGTCATGCAATGGAGAAGAGTGATTGAGTGAAGAAGCAGCACTTAAAAATTGTGTGCAATAAAAGAAGAGCATAGAAAATCTGCACATATTGATAAGAAAGCATTAACTTGGAATCCTCCATTTGAGGGGGAAATATATTATACATAAATTATTTCCTTTAATATTTTATTGTAATCTATGCTATGTTTCTTATTATTATGATTGCATTCTTTTATTTTTACGCCATTATTTACTGCTTCTTTTAATTTTTTAGTTTATCAGTTGTGCTGTATTTTCTGTAGACTTTTATACTGTTTTTACAATATTGTTTTATATTGTAGGCTTTTTACATTGCTCTAAAACGATTTATAGTATGCTTTATTTTATTACATATTGCACAAGGAACTCCTACAAATGGACAGTAAAGAAGTACAATAAACAAAGTCATTTGTAAATAAAGCATATTGACCAAACAATTTGAAGTTGTTGCTTGCTCAATTTTTGGGCTTTTATGTGAATATTTATACTTTATATACTGTCTCTATTTCAGTCATATGAATAACATTTAAATAGAAAAACAGGCAGAGAGATTAGACAATCTTTATTCTTCTTCTATACTGTAAATTTACAGATAATATTTCTCTTATACTGTTTTATAAGAAAAAGGAGAATAAAAGAAAAAGAAATAAACAATGCTATACAAGTAATTTATTAGCATTTAGGGAAGATTTTCTGATCTGATGCTACCATCTATAGGTCTATCTGGTGTACAGCAAGTATACATTGCTAATATATTTTCTTTCCCAACTCAGTAAAGTCTAATCAAGGCTTTATTTGATATTTTCCAGGATAGAAGCTATCTTCCCTTTTGTATTCATTATAGTGTTGGTGTCAGATTTTGTGCAAGGCCTGTTGTGTTAAACAAGATGGTGTCCTCTTTTATTTCACCTTCAATTATCAGTACATTTCAGTTTACACAATATTGTATAACAGGATAGCATTTTCCAGCTACAGTAAGCCAGGTATCATGTCATACTAAGTATCATACAGTAAGGCTAATGTTAGGCTCATGTGGCGTGTTATAGGAAACTATACAAGCTTGCTATCTCCCAGAATGTGTCACACGAGCCTCTCATTTGGTCTAATAATATGGCTGACATCTCTTTCCAACTGTGCAGTTGAAGAAATATGATAACATAAGGGTCAAAGAAAATGAATAATTTTTCCTTGGTGAGATTGTCTTTCTCTGAGTCTAGCTGAGAGAGTATCAAAGATGTTTGATAGAGAGAAATCACAAAATCACAAACTGCAGGAAACTGACATGGTTTCATTCCTTCCAATAAGAGCCTTGGGCCTCACATTCAAAACGGATGTAGAACACAGATTTAATATATAAAATGCAATTACATTTAACTGTTTGTGATTTCCTTCCCCAAAGTGAGCCCTAACATTTTTGAATGAGATGTTGCCTCATTTGACAATAATGTCTGCATCAGCAAAGTCCAATGTTTTCTTCTACCCAAGTAGCCAAGCTCACACATTTTGGCTTCAAAATTATAGATATTCTAACAGCGTTTATTTATGATACCAGTCATGTAAATGAATATTACTTCAATTTAATAGTGTGAGATTTTAATCATGCATGCTCTTACTTCCTGGCAATTAGTGAATACTTTTACTTGTAATAAAATTAATGCATGATGGTTGGTCATTGATCCTTTATCAAGATTTTTGAAAGAGCAAGGAGCAGACATTAAAGTACTTGTTTTAATTGCCATGGAACAAGAACCAAGCAATTATTCTGAATTGCTATGGGAATAGAATGATTGTGAGCATGGAACAACCTCCCACTGGAAAGAAATGAGACCTTATAGATGGAATGTTGAATTACTCATTTCTGCATCATTATATACCATACTGTCCTAAAAGGAAATGAATAGTGGAGAACTACAGGAAAAATAAAGGCATCATAGAAATGCTCAGGAAAGACAGAAAGCTATTTTGTTTTGTTTTTTAAGCACATGTAGTCTTCAGTAATTAAAAGAAGGGTACTCATTAGCAAAGCCTCTCTTTATTTCTCATCCTGCAGCAATATCATTTTGGCTTATTTTTGTAACTTGCAGAAGTGGGGCTTAAACACAGTTGGTTGTAGATAAAAAGTTCCTATCATTAATATTTAGAAATGATTATCTCTAAAATTCCTTTAAAACCACCATTTCCCATAAATTGGGAAGCTCTAAAGTTATGAATGAAATTGGCCCTGCAGACTCAGCTAGCTGTATCAAAACAATGGATGCTAAAGTCAAACGTATAGCAAACCACTGATTGTCATTCACATTTTAAAACTTCCTTTAAGGCAGAGGATAAAATATGTCCCAGGTGGCTTTTGTATGAGTAAAGAACATACTGTGTCATACTTTTTTCCCATACAGAAAACTATTTTTAAGAAATTCAAATGACCATCCTCATTTTAATGATGAAGATAGACTTAAAATAATACAAAATGAAAGTAAAAAAATTAATTTATATTAATGAGAAGTAAGAGTATACCTCCTAGGGCTATTCCTTGAAGTGGCCGGGTTTGATTCTGTACATCATAACTTTGCCAGGTATAGTCAGGTTTCGGGGATCCTTCTACAGAATTGCAAGTCAGGTTAATATTTTGACCATATTCTGGGTTTCCAATAATGTTGCACACTGGACTGGATGGACGCACTGGAAAAAGAGATGAGAAGAAAACAATAACCATGAGCAGGTTCAGTAACATAAGGAGAGAAGCATCAACACACACACACACACACACACATCCCATCCCATCCCATCCCCTAGTCTTTAAATTTTAAGCCTACTAGTAATTCTAGTTCTTCAAATCCATTTATTAGAAATAATATTTTTTGTTAGAGAGATGCAATTTATCTTCCCTGTTTAGCTTGTTCATACAGACTTATGCTTATATAATAACGGGGAAAATGCCACAGTTTGATGACAATGCCCGTGCTTCTAGAACAGTGATGGCGAACCTTTTAGAGACTGAGTGCCCAAACTACAACTCAAAACCCACTTATGTATAGTTGGATGCCGAGTGAGCATGGCCCATTGGGTGGGTGTGGCCAATTGAGTGGGTGTGTCCAGTTGAGTGGGTGTGGCCAATTGGGCGGGCATGGCCCTTTGGGTGAGCATGGCTTCAGTGGTAATGGCAGACTGGGCGGGACTAAAAAGTTCAATCAATCAATTCCAACTTTGCGAGATCTTTTTTTTTCCCGTGAGAAGTTGAAATTGATTGATTGATTGATTGAACCTTTTTTTTTGCACACGGCAGCAGAGGCCTAAAGCAAAAAGTTTTATAAAACCCAGATTGGGACGATGGCGCGCATGCCCACAGAGAGGGCTCTGCGTGCCACCTGTGGCATGCGTACCATAGGTTCGCCACCACGGTTCTAGAACATGTCTGAAATTCTTTCACCAGCACTTCCAGTTAAAAAGTGATTTAGCAAATGATGGGAACGTCCTCTTCTGAGACATTGTGCATTCTAGAAATCTTCAGAAAAGACAAAACTGGGTTCATCTGCCTTCTTGATTATTTCAATCAAGTAGCAAAACTGGCTAAAACACTCAAGTGTCATCAGTACTGCTTCTCAAGTATTAGAATACAGTCTACATCCCTGCACTGTACAAAAGTTTACAATATACACACAGTGAGTGTCTATTATATTCCACACTGAATTATTGAAGAAAGTGTTTCAGACTAACTGCAGGCAGCGCTTCCTGTTTACTGTACATACTCTTGAATTAAGATATTTGGCTGGCAGTAATACAAAGGAGTGAATGCCTTACCAAGGACCAAAAGTTCTACGTCGACACTTCTTGAAGGGAACACATCTTTTATCTCGATTAAGCATTCATAAGTTCCATTGTCTTGCATGGTCACATTATTAAGCGTAATTCTAGCATCACCATTTTTAAAATTGTTAGAGAATCTTACACGACCTGGGTAAGGTGCTCGATATAATTCAGAACCATTAGACAGCTTCCTAGCAAATTCTCCCTAGATAAGAAAGAAGGTACATGTTAGTGTAGCAGTGAGATTCCCACTGTTCTGCTAAAGCATAAACCAGTGGTTCTCAACCTGTGGGTCGGGACCCCATTTGGGGTCGATCGACCATTTCACGGGGGTTGCCAAGCAAGGGTGTCCACCATTTTTTTGTCCATTTTTTCCCCCTTTTCCAGCGGGTGCCTTACCTCCCTTGGGCTGGGCCAGCTGGTGGTCGGCCTGCTCCGTCTCTGCTGCTTGCCAGCTACACCTCGGCCGGCGCAGGGGGCGGAACCACGCATGCGCAGCGCTCCCGGGCAGGGAAAGTCCTCGACTTATGACCGGTTGGTTAGTCCTCGACTTACGACCGGTTTAGTCCTCGACTTACGACTGGTTTAAGTCCTCGACTTACGACCGGTTGGGGTCGCGGCATTAAAAAGGTTGAGAACCACTGGCATAAACTAACACAGTGGTCACTTCTCTTGCTACCCTCAACTTATCTTTTTAAAAAAATAATGATTATGGTGATATCCAACAAAATTTAAAAGTAAAATCTATTTATACTTCCCAGAAACCACAAGAAATTGTTAATGGAGATTTAACCAAACCATGTAAGATACAAAAAGGAACAAGGCAAGAGGGCCATTATCCTCTCTCTTACTTTAGTTCTTGAAATGTTGAATAGAGACATAAAACAAGAGGAGAGCGTCGTGGGCATAAAAATTAAAAAGAGATAACCAAATGTTTTTGCAGATGGTTTGGGTATTGGTTCTGAAAGATCCTTAAAAGGGAACAGAATTATTAATGGATAAATGAAAAGAATTTGGTGCATTGGCAAGTTTTAAGATTAGTAAACTGAAGGTGAAGATGTTAACAAAAGAACATCTCATCCTCTGCCATACCCTTCTCCTTTTGCCTTCAATCTTTCCCCACATTTGGGGTCTTTTCCAATGAGCCTTCTCTTCTTACATGGCAGCCAAAGTATTTGAGCTTCAGCTTCAATATCTATCTTTCCAAAGAATAGTCAGGGTTGATTTCCTTTTGGATTGATTGATTTGATCTTCCTGCAGTCTAAGGGGGTCTCAAGAGTTTTCTCCAACACCACAATTTTAAATTCTTCAGCGCTCATCCTTCCTTATGGTCCAACTCCCACAGCCATACATTACTACTGGGAAAGCCATAGCTTATTACTCTAGACCAGGGGTAGGCAACCTTGGCTCTTTTATGACTCGTGGACTTCAACTCCCAGAATTCCTGAACCAGCATGGCTGGCTCCGGAATTCTGGGAGTTGAAGTCCACGAGTCATAAAAGAGCCAAGGTTGCCTACCCCTGGTCTAGACGTATACTTTTCAGGGATCAGGGATTCATGCCCACTGGTCACTTATTTCAATTAATTATCATGTACTCTACATCAGTGGTTCTCAACCTTTTTAATTCCGCGACCCCCAACTGGTCGTAAGTCGAGGACTAAACCGGTCGTAAGTCGAGGACTAAACCAGTCGTAAGTCGAGGACTAAACCGGTCGTAAGTCGAGGACTACCCAATCGGTTGTAAGTCGAGGACTTTCCCTGCCCGGGAGTGCCGCACATGCGTGGTTCCGCCCCCTGCACCGGCCGAGGTGTAGCTGGCAAGCGGCAGAGACGAAGCAGACCAACCACCAGCTGGCCCAGCCCAAGGGAGGTAAGGCACCCGCCAGAAAAGGGGAAAAAAATGGACAAAAAAATGGCAGACAGCCTTGCTTGGCGACCCCCGTGAAATGGTCGATCGACCCCAAATGGGGTCACGACCCATAGGTTGAGAACCGCTGCTCTACATGGAATGAACCTAGAACAGATTTTGGACAAGTCAATTACTGAAAAGAAGTAGTTGCCAGACCAGTGTTTAGCATGCACTTTAAAGAAGGTAACTCTGCAGACCTGAATCAACTGTATTGATTTCCAATTATTTCTAAGCATTAACTGAGAACAGTCTTTGCTTTGTCAGCCTCTATGTAATATGGTACTAGGTTATCTAAAATATACTTCCGTTTATAGGAACTTGCTTTAGTTATTAATAATGGTCAGAAAAGATTCTTAGATTCCTTAAAACATTTACTGTATTTTCTCACTAAGCCATCATACTTTCCCCACAAATTCATATGTATATATCTTACTATAATGTTGTTTCCCAAGGACCTTCCTTTCCAAGAGATATAGTTTATTGTCTCTGTAGAAGCAATTTTGAAGGTGCATGGTAGGGTGGTATTCTCTCCTCTTATCCCTTGCACTGCCTTTGAAGATCCTGATCCTGAAACGGCATGAACAGCTGCTACCACTGGCAAAGATATACACAGAGAGAAACAGAAAGGTCAGATATACTTCTATTATCATGACTGGAAAAACTGCTTTATAAATTTTGTATTCCTGAACACCTTCCCTCCAAAGCATTAAGAAAACAGGAAAAATGAACAGAAACAAAATCTTTGAAGGAAAACCAGCTTTTGAATAGACACTACTATTAAAATACCCACTACCAAATTACCAACTAATTATACATATAATTAAATCTATTTATTTAAAAGATTTTAAACATAATTCTGGGAGGCTCAAAAAACAAATAAAGCAAAAAATTAAAAACCCAGATGCCACAATAACCATCAACAGATACCATTACTTTACTTCAGTGATTGAGTAAAAACTCCAAGTCTTGATGGCCTTTTGGAAGACTAAACGGTGGGGGCCTGCTGGATTGTCCAGGCGATGGGAGTTCCACAAGGTAGAGGCACCCTCAGAAAAGGCAGGTTTCTAGATCCTGCCATAGGCCAGTATTTCAGGAAAGGTACCTGAAGTGTACTACCTTCTCCAATCTGATGGGATGGGCAGATCCTATCAGGAAGAGGCAAAACCCCACAAATAACTTTGACCCATGAAAGACAGCAACTTGAATTACACCTGGAAGAAAACTGGAAACCTGTGTAGCCCTTGTAATATAATGTAATGTGGGACAATTTGGCAACATATCAGCCTTCCCAGGTGGCTCAGACAGGAAACAGACTAGATGAGCTAATTCTATTTATTGTAACACTACATTAACGGAATCTTGCAAGTCTCTTTTAACTTCCTGATAACTTAGGAAGGATCATTCCTGAGCTTCTTTATGCAACTACAGGCTTTCTAGTACATCTGATGTTTCCAAGGCAGTATCTTTTCCCCACCCCCATCTCCCAAGATCATTCCCACATTCCATTACAGAGTGCTGTGCGCTACATGCAGCATTGTATTCTGAGCTAGGTGATGTTCAAGGGAACACCCATGTAGAGTGCATTGCAATAAACGAAATGGGACATGATCAAGGTGTGACTGGTTGTGAGCAAGGCAAGAAAAGGTACAGTTGGCACACAAGATGAATCTGTGGAGAGCTCCCTTTAGCCACAAGTGTTACTTACTCTTCAAGCAGGAGTTGTCATCCAGGAAGACCCCCTAATCATTCACCATCTCAGTGAAGGAGAGTGGAATCTCATCCAGAATCAAAGATGACACATCCCCAGATGCTGGGGGGCCCAATTCCTAAAACCACTCCATCTTGCCAGGATTGAATTGAAGTCATCCAGAGCCTCACAGCCTCCATCAACTGTCTGGTTTGGAGTGGGCATGTACTGCATTTCTGTCTATCATTAGTCTACAGATGATATTGTACTGCATGCCATTGAATGACATCACCTAGTGGTTTCATGTAGATCAGTATATCCCTGTCTTGGCAATTTCAAGAAGTATTAACTTTAAATACCAGAATTCCATAGCCAATATAGTTATTGTTGAGAATTCTGGGCATTGAGATCCATACACTTGGAATTTGCCAAAGTTGGGAAACACTGGTGTACATGTTAAAGAGAAGAGATGAAAGACCGATCTCTGATAAACTCTGTCATTGCAGGGGCCTAGGACAGGGCTTTTCAACCTTTTCACCCATTGTACCACTTTTAGGATATGGCAACATCCGAGTACCACCAGTTGCCTAGCAAGGTGTCAAAAACTTGATGACCAAAAAAAAAAAAGGAAAAAAGTGATAAAGTACAGGTAGTCCTTGACTTACAACAGTTCGCTTAGTGACTGTTCGAAGTTAAAATGGCACTGAAAAAAGTGCCCCCCAAGCCACAGCTGAGCAAGACACCTGCCTGCTTGCCCGGCCGCGTTCTTCCTTCTGTCCGAGGTTTTCATTGTTGTGAGCATTTCTGTTGAGGATTGGCAGAAGGGGTGGGGTGTGGGTGTTTGGTTTTTATTCCCCCCGTCTGCTGGGTGGTTGCAGCAGGTTTTGGTCACTTCACATGACCCTGGGACACTGTGACCGTCATAAATATGAATCAGTTGCCAAGCATCTGAATGTAAATCACAAGACCCTGGAGATGCTACAACATTCCACCTGATCGGCGCTTCTTCTGGGCTCAGCAGAAGCGCCAGAATCAGTGCTGCTTTCCAGCTGATTGGTATTTCTTCAGGGTTTAGCAGAAGCACCAGGATCAGCACTGAGCTCCAGCTGGAGCCTGGCACTGATCCTGGCGCTTCCGCTGAGCCCGGACACCCCTGCAGCTCCAGCCATCTCTCGCTCAGGCTTGTACAGTGCTGCCACTGGTTCAGCTCATTCCCCTCCCCGCTACCACTTTTCTAGGATGGTCGTGTACCATCTGCTAGGTGCCAATGTACCACATTTGGTACCCGTACCACTGGTTGAAAAGCCCTGGCCTAGGATTCAACCTCCTCCCCACCACAACACCAACTGGGACTGGCCATAGGAGAGGAGGAGAACCACCACAATACAGTGCCTTTGTATTGATATCTGAAGCAGGTCCAGAACAATACCATGATTATTTCAATACTGTATGCCAGTTTGAACCCACATTTGGGATAATCTGTTTAATCCAAGGCCACTGAAGTTGAGTAGCAATCACTTTCTCAATACCCTTATCACAAAGGAGAGGTTGAAGACAGAACAAAAGTTATCTAACATAGCTAGATTGAAGGATAGTTTCTTCGGAAGAGAAGAGTACTGCTTCCTTCAAGGCAAGTAGTACAATTCCCCTACCCCTAAGAGAGGCCTTAACCATGCATTTGACCTAGCCACATGCCACCTCCTGGAAGGCCTTAGCTAACCAAAAGGTCATTGGTCTAGAACATAGATGGCAAAGCTCACATCCACAACGACTTTGCCCATTTCCTCAGGATCAAGCAATTCAAACCTCTTCCAGATAATAAGAGGAAATATGTCTTAGTCACTTCCAAAGGATCTGACCAGTCAGAATCCAACTCTGGTAGATTCTAAGAATATTCCTTACAACCAGTGGTGGGATTCAGCCAGTTAGCACCAGTTTGGCAGAACCGGTAGCTAATTTTTTGTTGCCCAGGCCCAGAAGCGGCATCCACACAGAGAACTGGTTGTTCACATATTTGGATCCCATCACTGCTTATAACAGCCCTGCAGAGCTTATCAAAGATTCAATTCTTTATATGTTACCTTTTCTTCAAGATCTTACCTCACTAAGCTAGCAAATGCTTTGCATGTAGAAAATCCCATGTTCAACCTCAATAGGTGGACTAATTCATTTTGTGTGAAAGTTTTTTTAGATGGCAGCAAAATCTTAGTACAATCAACAAGAGATATTAACAATATATTTGAACCATTAACAACAACGGAACAAGCCAAAAATAATTCAGAAAAAAAAGAGAATAAAAAAACCTGGATTAAATAGTAACTCTTTTTCATAAGTGTAACTGATAATTGATATTATGGATAAATTCAAAATATTCTAAACAAACCTTAACTGACAGAAGACCCCATTTAGAATAAAAAGGTTCTTTTCAAAAATAAAAAAGGAAAAAGATTTGTCTTCAAGAGATACAGTGAGGGAAAAAATTATTTGATCCCCTGCTGATTTTGTACATTTGCCTACTGACAAGGAAATGATCAGTCTATAATTTTAATGGTAGGTTTATTTTAACAGTGAGAGACAGAGTAACAAAAAAATATCTAGAAAAATTCATTTCAAAAAAGTTATAAATTGATTTGCATTTTAATGAGTGAAATAAGTATTTGATCCCTTATCAATCAGCAAGATTTCTGGCTCCCAGGTGTCTTTTATACAGGTAATGAGCTGAGATTAGGAGCACTATCTGAGTGCTCCTAATCTCAGCCTGTTACCTGTATAAAAGACACCTGTCCACAGAAGCAATCAATCAATCAGATTCCAAACTCTCCACCATGACCAAGGCCAAAGAGCTGCCCAAGGATGTCAGGGACAAGATTGTAGACCTACACAAGGCTGGAATGGGCTACACGACCATTGCCAAGCAGCTTGGTGAGATGGTGACAACAGTTGGTGCGATTATTCGCAAATGGAAGAAAATAACTGTCAATCTCCCTCGGTCTGGGGCTCCATGCAAGATCTCATCTCATGGAGCTTCAATGATCTGAGAATGGTGAGGAATCAGCCCAGAACTACACGGGAGGATCTTCTCAATGATCTCAAGGCAGCTGTGACCATAGTCATCAAGAAAACAATTGGTAGCACACTAAGCCGCGAAGGACTGAAATCCTACAGCGTCCCCAAGGTCCCCCTGCTCAAGAAAGCACATGTACAGGCCTGTGTGAAGTTTGCCAATGAATATCTGAATAATTCAGAGAACTGGGTGAAAGTGTTGTGGTCAGATGAGACCAAAATCGAGCTCTTTGGCATTAACTCAACTTGCTGTATTTGGAGGAGGAGGAATGCTGCCTATGACCCCAAGAACACCATCCCCACCGTCAAGCATGGAAGTGGAAACATTATGCTTTGGGGATGTTTTTCTACTAAGGGGGCAACTTCACCGCATCATATAAGGAACTGTTGCTGGAATAGGGCATGTCTAGTTTAATAAAGAGAAGGACTAAGGGTGACACGAGAGCAATGTTCCAATATCTCAGGGATTGGAAGAGGAAGTCAAGCTATTCTCCAAACCACCTGAAGGCAGGACAAGAAGCAACGGATGGAAACTAATCAAATAGAGAAGCAACCTAGAACTAAGGAGAAATTTCCTGACAGTTAGAACAATTAATCAATGGAACAACCTGCCTCCAGAAGCTGTGAATGCTCCAACACTGGAAGTTTTTAAGAAGAGACTTGACAGCCATTTGTCTGAAATGGTATAGGGTTTCCTGCCTGAGTAGGGGGTTGGACTAGATGGCCTCCAAGATCCCTTCCAACGATGATGATGGTGGTGGTGGTGGTGGTGGACAGGGCCATGTACCATCAAATTTGGGTGAGAACCTCCTTCCCTCAGCCAGGGCATTGAAAATGGGTCGTGGATGGGTATTCCAGCATGACAATGACCCCAAACAGATGGCCAAGGCAACAAAGGAGAGGCCAAGAAGAAGCACATTAAGATCCTGGAGTGGCCTAGCCAGTCTCCAGACCTTAATGCCATAGAAAATCTGTGGAGGGAGCTGAAGGTTCGAGCTGTCAAACATCAGCTTTGAAACCTTAATGACTTGGAGAGGATCTGCAAAGAGGAATGGGACAAAATCCCTCCTGACATGTGTGCAAAAGTGGTGGCCAACTACAAGAAATGTCTGACCTCTGTGATTGCCAACAAGGGTTTTGCCACCAAGTACTAAATCATGTTTTGTGAAGGGGTCAAATACTTATTTCACTCATTAAAATGCAAATCAATTTATAACTTTTTTGAAATGCATTTTTCTGGATTTTTTTGTTGTTATTCTGTTTCTCACTGTTAAAATAAAATTATAGACTAATCATTTTCTTGTCAATGGGCAAACGTACAAAATCAACAGGGGATCAAATAATTTTTTCCTTCACTGTATGTTCAAAGGATTATGTTAATTTGTTAGAATGTGGGATTTGGAATATAGAAATTCAGAATGATATACATAGATTATTAGAGTTTCAAACTGAACAAGGGAAAAATTCCTTATTGAAATTGCAAAGGGAGATATTTTGATTCTTGGCGGTATGGATTTTTTTCCCCCCCTCCATTCTCCATTATTTCTGTTTCTCTATTTTCGGGGCTGCAGGGGGAGCACAAATTAGGTTTATATGAAAAGAATTTTTAAAAAAATCCAAAAACAATGTTTTAGGCTTTCTCTCCCACAAACATTGAGACATAAATATCCTTAAAAGAAAGAATATACCTCTGGCTTGACGTAGAGACTGAATGGTCTGTTATTAATGCTAGAAGATACTAAATTCAATTGCCACTTGAATTAAAAGCTTCTTCCAGACCAATTTAACTTGGAACGTTTCTTTATTCACAGTACTGAATTCCAATGAAGTATTTATGAGGATGACATCCCCAAGATCAGATGTTTTTTCTGCAACATGCTATAAGACTTTTAAAGAAATTCTGATAAAACCATTTTTGTTTCTTTTTCTTTATAATGTTGTTATAAGATATATGTAATATATTATTTCAATACAGTGGTGTTTATAGTGTTGACTAGAGATTATTAACATACTAATGTTTAGATAACTTAAACTATTAAACATGGGGGAGGGGAGGGAAAGGATTGTACAATGTTAACTGTGAATATTTATAATTATAAATATAAAATTAATATTAATAAGCATAAGATTATTTAGGTTTTATATCCAAAGCTGAATACTATATATAACATTAAGAAGAAGCTGCAAATTACATTAAAATATTTGTTGTTCGATAAAGGTTTTTGTCCTAAGCTGATTACTTAATGCAAAAGTCTCCATGTTATTATTTTTGCATGTTGAGAAAAAAAAAGAAAATAGATGAAGCAAAATAGGCATCAACAACTGAAAATAAACAAGGAGGAGGGGGCTATTTGGTTTCTAATTTCCCCCTTTTTGTGCTTCTGGGTCAACAAATGTGGGTTAACAGGAGTGCAGGGAGGTTGGGGGAAGGAGGATACAGTTCAGTAAAACCACAGGGAAGCTGGGAGAAATTAGCAGAGTGACTTGGGAGCTTTCCTGAGGGCTACCACACTGAGTTTGCTTGTGAGAAGTCAGCAGGGAAGGTTGCAAATGGCAATCATGTGATCATGGGGAGCTGCAACCATGATAGTGAGCCAGTTGCCAAACTCCTGAATCACAGTCACATGACCTCAGGGCTGTTGCAATTGTTGATAATTGGAGGAATGGATGGAAGTACCAAACATTCAGCACTGTCACAACTTTGAATGATTACTGAACAAATGGACGGTAAGTAAGGGCTTCCTGTATATTTAGTAAGAAAATTGTGGATTCATTTCAAATTTAATTTCCAAAATATTCTATATTGCACTAAATAAAACTCTCCAGTACTTTAAAGATTTTTTTTTTTTACATGTCCACCACATGTGGTAAAATGTTACTTCTCTTTCATGGCAACATTTATTACCACTTATTACAACCAACAGAAGAGAATATTTGTAGTACAGTGTTGAACTATTGAGTTCTTGGTGCTCTCCACAGTTACAGAGGCTATTATTATAATAATGGATCACTATGTTTGGTGATGTTTAATGCCTGTTTTAACTGAATGGTTTTTGTTCTAAAAATATTTAATTGGGTGTAATAGATACGTTTGTGATATCTATATATCAAAAGTACCAACATAGATATCACAAACCAATCTATTACACCCAATTAAAGGGTTATCATTTCTAGTAATGTTTAATAATTTTTAATTTGTTTTGAAATGTTTAATTTTTAATTGAGATTAGATTTTGATTATTGTAGGGAGGCACTGGGGAATAGGTTTTAAATAGAAGTGGGTATATATCAGTGGTGGGATTCAGCCGGTTTGCACCAATTCGGCAGAACCGGTAACTAATTTTTTGTTGCCCAGGCCCAGAATGGACTTCTGGAAGCGGCATCCACACAGAGAACCAGTTGTTCACATATTTGAATCCCACCACTGGTATATATATTTATTTATAAAAATTATTTGCTTCTATTTCAAGAGATTGTGGTAAGTTATTAATGTAGACTAAGTCATCATGGCTCCTTCCATTAATCAAATGCTTGTTTGGTTACATACAAATGTCAACACTGGTGTGATGAACAAGAGGCGCCCATGCAGTTTTGAGAACATTTCTAATGTCTTTATCATACATTTATTCTTATGATTTTTGCTACTGCCACACCTCACAATAGAAAAAAATGTATATTTATTTTCAAGTTCTTCCCAGTTGTCACAATTTTAAACAGCTTCTAAGTTCAGATTTGTGGCTCTTAACAGCTCTAGTTAAAAAGCCCTGGGCAGCTATTCCATTCTTACTTTCTTAATGAAAGTGGCAAGGATAAATATTGAAACAAATAATAGGAATAGTGAGAGGATTATGGAAAAAAAGAATCATGAGGTGACAGTAAAATTCCATGAATTCCATGAAATTTCATCACTGGAAATACCACTGATCTACAGTGATCCGTTCATAAGGTACCATATACATGGTACAGAATAAAAGATGAAACAGAGGGGGGAAATGGTCCCCAAAACCTGATTTCATGAGTAATTTTTTTCTGTATTCACTTAGTGCAATAAAACGTGTTCTCACTCACAAAAGAAGTGATCAAAGTCCTCTGTTAGTTATGCCTTTATTGGTGCCACTCCTTATCAATGCATAATGCAGTTACATATTTTACAATGCTGGTTTCACCCACTTTACCTTTATAAAATTTCCTGACAACTAGAGTAATCAGGTAATGGAAATATTAAATGTAAGGAGATTTTAAAAACCTCAGATAGTCCCATCAACCTTGGGGGTATTCTGTATTGACCACTTTGCAGAACCCTGGTCTACGTAGATTGCAATGTACCCTATACATTGTAGCAAATTTCCTAATGTTTCGAGGTATCTGTGTAATTTTCTACACAGTCATTAGATCTGAATTCAGTGCCAGCAGGCAGGCTTGTTGCCAGCAGGCAGGCCTTTTCATGCCTAGGCAACTTTTGATCAGCAGGAAGCCCACAAGGTTTTCTTTTGTGTTGTGTATATCACAATTGTCTGAGATAAGTCAATTTTTTGAAGAAACATTATATAGCTGGTTTCAGATCATAAAGATAACATTCAGAGAGAATGGAAGAGAGCCTAACCGTTTGGAGGAAGTGGGGAAAAAAATACCCAGAAATTTATATTTGTATAAGGGGAGGGGAAGGAATATTGGAAGGTGACAGTCATATACTTGCTAAACCATCTGAAAATGGTCACCAAATTAATCTGAGAGTCTCTTAAACTTCTCACCTCTCCAAAGGTTTAATCAAATAAAAGATATGGGACTTTAAGATTAAGAATATTCATATTCTAAGATGCCTCTATTGTCTCTTAAGAATCTTATATTTCCTTATTTTTTTTCTTTTCCCCAAAGCTTCACAAATGGAGGCTGCAAGTTAAAAGTTTGCAGAAATATGGGGACTACCCCCTCCCCCCTATTGAACAAGTAATGACTGATTTTTTAGTCTGGATACATATACAATATTTATAATTTAGGCCAAGTATTCTATTGGATACAAATTTAAAATAGCTTGTAATCTATGGGACTCTCAGTTCTCTGGGAACCGGCCAATCGCATTTCTTGCTCTATCACTAGACTTGATCCTACAGTATGTCATACAAAGTTATGGTTTGTTTAGACACAGTTTACTAAACATTTGGATGGGTTCACAGAATTCGCTAAACCACAGTTTATATGCCATATAATGGCTTGATTCACATATGATACTGAGTCAAATCTAAGTAAGCTGCATACAGCATATGTGAATTTAACAATAGTAAATTCAATCTAGGTTCAGTACACACACACACACACACATACCCATTGAACAAGTAAGGACTGAGACAACCAAAGCAGTGCCAAACAAGAGAAGATGCAGAAGGCCAAACTCTGATTCCTCCAGAAAAAGAAGCTGTTATACTGTATATCAGAGACTCTAACTGCCAATTGGCCCATTGTGGTCTACTATGATTATTTGTTTATTTATTTGCTGAAATGTTACAGATTAGATATTATATTATTAGATTTTTAAGTGGAAACTATAAAATGTTAGAAAAGAAAATAATATACAATTCACAGCCAGCATACATACTGTAGCATTTTATATTTTTCACATATAATATTCTGGATCATTTATGACATATCATACAGGAAATATATATTTGAAGCCAAAGTACTCAAATATGCAAGCACTTCTGGTTGTATAATTTAACTTTCCCAAAGACAAATATCTACTTCATCATCAGTGAAATCATTCTTCCTCTATCCTTCACAAAACTTGGCAGCTACTACAAATCTCAACATCAGGAGGAAAAGAGTCATCTGAATGATACATAGACCATCTTTGAACCCCTGACCTTGGACTTGACATTAACTTCTGACCTTGGACTTAATATTAAGTTACAGAATTGAGAGAGAAATCATTCCATGTGATACTTGAAACTTCTTTTCATCTGGAACCTGGGACTTAACAAATTTTAAACCCTCACTAAGAAAAGCATAAAGTTTATATGCTGAATATCTGTTCTTGCTACACTGTTTTTTTCCTTACTGAAAGTAATTGATATTTATGTTATCCCCAAGTTGCATGTTTACCTTGGACAAAACCAATATAAGTATTTCTGTAATCAAACCTGCATTGGAAGACTTCTAAAATGAGACACAAATGATTGTCAATTCTGTAAAAGGTTATAATTCAATACATGGTCAAATACACATTAGCTTTTATTGATCATATTTCATACTGTATGTTTATGTTTTGCAACTAGTTGCTCCATGTCAAGTTGTGTGGGGTTCGTATACATATACAGGCAATATGAGTGCAGGACTTTGCATTTAAATATAATGAAATAATGTAATTACAGCAGCTAGAGTATAGTTTTCACTGAGTCCCCTAAATATGTAAATACAAGTAGCTGATCGTATATAAAGTATTCAAGACAGCCAAGATACAACTCAAGAAATAATCATACTAACTAGACAGCAAAATGTTACATTTTAAAGTTTGCTGCGATTTTTTGACTAATGTGATTTGGTTGTAAAATAACATTTCAAACTGTTATTTGTATTTAAAGAAAAAGTATAAAGATAGTGACATACCTGTACCTATAGTCCCCTAAAACACAAAAATCTGCAACCTTAACCTAGCAAACAGTTCCCCTGCATATATTTGTATCACATGGGCATTTTCCATAATATAGTTTCCAAATATTATCCAATCATCTATATGGGGCAGTTTTAAAAAGCAAACACATCTCTAATGGTTTCTTTGTACAGTTGTCATGTGTACTGTGTTTCCCACATTCTTTAGTTTGGACGGTAATGTTTGTATTTTGATTAGGTAATATTAAACCAATCTGTGAAAGTTCCAATTCTCCCTCTTTCATCTCAGCAAAATGAATATGTGTGCTTGCATAACTAGCTATTGGCAAAGACCATTTTTAAAAAGACTTGGGAGACTACTGAGGACAGAGTGGACACTTGTATTGAAACTTCTTAAGAGTAAATAGTTTCCTTTCCTACAGACACCAGCAGCATATCTTTCTATTATAAATACAACAGTAATAATGTAATATTACTTTGTAATGCTGTACCTTTGTAATAAGTGCACCTTTGTAATAAGTGCACCTGCCTGGACAAATGGCATGAAAGGATATAATCTTTGGACTTTGCATTTAAAAAGGCAGAGAAGTAAAATCACTTTAACTCTAGTCTAATACAATCATACTAGTCCACTACTAGTATTGTTATATATCTCTGTGAAAGGCAAAAAATAACGTACTAGAAAAGTCTTGTGAAGAAAAACTACTGCACTTGCACAAAGTCCATAAAACTTTAGGCCTATATTGCCTAGGCTGAAAAGATCATACCTTCAAAAAGGAAGGAAGAGTATTCTCCATGCTTTAAGGACCTCCTTTTTGTCCTCATCCTTTAATTGGAAGATATAGCCTTAAAATGAAATATTGTTCAGCTTTTTCAGTAATTGCATGCTATATTTTACAAACTTTTCACTATGACACAACTTCCTTAATAAATGCTAACCACAAGTTAACAAGCTCCACTCTGTAGCTGATTAGTCCCCTTCAGCCTCATGGACTGCTATTTGAAATTGACAATAATTTAATTAATTACAAACTAGCTGTAGTCTAGCATATTCCTAGGATTGATAAACCAATCTATCCCATGCTGGAAAAAGTAATTCCATATATATAGAGGCCTAAGTCTGATTGATTGATTTAATTTAATTATTTATTTGTTTGCAGTTTTTCAATGTAATTTTTGTCACAGTTGCAAAGGAAATTAAACAGTGTGCCTGCCTTTTCCCCCTATTTGGCCCTCTTTCCAATTCTCTATGTCCTCCTTTTCAGATATCTGGTAATCCTATGCCTGATGCATGTTAAGTCAATATTCAGTTCTCAAACACCCTGAACCACAAACTTCCTTCTCAAATTAACGATCTAAGTCTATGCATATTATATTCATTCAGATTAGCCAAAAGTTAATTGCTTCACATCTCAAGACTTTGTAGGGGGAAGTGGAAGTGAAGAACACACAGGGTATACAATTAGTGTGAGTTCTTTAATACTCATCCCACTCAGTAGTAACTCCATCTAGGTGACATCTAAAAAATAAGCTCCTAGAAAATACAGCCTCCAGCATTAAAAAGATTACACCACAGTTAAGTTAATAATATTAAGTTAGATGGACTTGTGCTCTGCTTGATTATAAATGAAAATATCTCATTTCACCCAAACCACAGTTTGGAACCCTTTTTACCATAAGGATCACATTTTCACAGAAAAAGCAATACAGTAGTAGCTATATTGGTCATGAGAGGAAAGAAAATAAAATTACACAGAGACAATATTATGATTAGGAATATGTATTTTCTACTAGTGAAGCCTCACATACTTGTTAGGGTAAGCCAAGCTACACTCAACAGGGCTACAATGAAGAGTCATTTTAAAAGATCTCTTTTTCTAATTTTAGAGTAACACTAGATACTCCAAAAGCCATATTCCATGCCATATTTGGAAAAATAGGTGAGGGTAGAAAAACAACAAGTTTGCAACAGGAGATTAATGGATATTTACTCTGGGCTCAAACTATATAATAGTAATACAGACTTCTGTATGAAGCTTTTAGTGTACACTGTTCCTATTTTATGCACATTTATATTAGAGTTTTTCATTTATAGCCTTCCTATTTTTAGCTCATTACTTCTAATGATACATTGCCTGTTCACAGAGAGGCATTGACCTGGAAGCACAACAAATCAGTAAAAACCAGACATTTATTGTACTGTAAAGCTTCAGATTTTTACAATAGAAAATGCATGAGTATTTACTGACAAAATAATTCTTCTGCCTGACACTCTCCTACAAGTGTACTAAAAGGTAGCAAAGTAGCATGACTCACTCACCTGCACAGATAATAAGGAGGGGGGGCCCCGTGTTTCCTTTCATAGTGGCTCCTCTGTTTTCCCCAGCCTTTTCTTAAAATTGTCAAGAATGCAGGTGTTAATGAAAGTGCTAGCCAATGTTGAAAGTAAGTGGGAAGTAATTGCCTCCTAGTTGTAGTTTGTACTGTGTCTTCACTTCCGCCCTAGATTTTTTCCACACCCTCTTCCTTATATCCTTTCACCCTTTCTAACAAGAATTGCAAGTTGTGTCACAGTAGGTTTGTTTTCATATCTTCCATTCTCTTGCTGAAAGGCCAAGGAAACATTGTCTAAGTTGCCCTGCCTTCTCCCAGGTAAACAAGCCACTCTTACACAGCTCTTTCGATAGACAAAAGAACATGCAGAAAAAGAATCAGTGGTGTTTAGGGCAGGGTTTCACAAAGTGTGGAGTGTATTTTTCTTGGAGATGTGCAGAGTTCTTGGAGATGTGAAAAACCTTTCAGTTGTCCATTGTTATAATAAATCCATCTTTCTCAACGTTTCATTGTATTGGTTTCATTATTCATTATTGTGTTCATTTTGAGTTTTGGATTTTTTTGATGCATACATTAAGATTACACTTAAGGGAGATGTGATGGCAAAAAGTTTAGGAAACCCTGGTTTAGTGGTTAACATATTGGACAAGGATTGTGGAAACCCAGGATTAACTCCACAAAAAGTCACAGGGTATTGTCTTCTCTCAGCCCAATCTACCTTATAAGATTGTTGTTATAGGAAAAAATGAAGACAGATCTCTGTTTATGATGCCTTGAGTTTCAGGAGAAGAAGCAGGATGTAAATTGAAGAAATAAATAAATAAAATAGCAATAAGCCAGATTTCTCCAGCAGCCAATAAATGTGCTAGTACAAATACCACAAAAGGAACAATTACAGTAAGACAACACTCTGGGGTATCGCATATCTCTGGATATACTCAGCCATCCAGGTCATGGATATCCCAAAAGTGAATTTCCAAAAGATAACTGGACTTTCTTGGCGGGGTGTGTGTGGTGTTTCCTTGAAAATGTTTCGCTTCTCATCCAAGATGTTTCTTCTGCTCTCAGAACTGAAGAAGCTTCTTTGATTAAAAGTGAAACGTTTTCAAAGGGAAAAAAACCAAGAAAGTTCAGTTGCCTTTCAGAAAAGCACTTTTGGGACACTGGTACTGCATGTTTATGTTTTACTGGTACTGATTCAAAGGTAGCCTTTACTTGTCATTAAAGAAATCAAAACACTTCATGCTAGGCCTTATTTATGGCATTGTGATCTAATTTATTTCTTCCCCTAGTGAAATGCTGCAATATTCTATTTATTCAATATTGTTTCTACATTCCATGTTGTTAAAACTTCCGACTTCCTCCACCCACTACACTGGAATTTGTTGTGTAGGTATATTTATAACTAAACTTTTTTTTNTCTGCCGGAACGCGGCGGAACGGCGTTCCGGCACCTTTTTCCGGGCCGGCCGCACCGGAAATAGCCCCTCCCAAACCGGAAATAGCCCCTCCCAAATTTTACTTGCATCTTTTTTCTAAAGGGGCGGGCCTAGGGTTTGATGGGGGCGTGGCCAGGTTTGAGTTCCGCCACCTTTTCGCTGAGAAAAAAAGCCCTGGTTTTAACCAACCTCTTTTCTTTCCTATTAATCTCTAAAACTGGGGGTTTAGTATTCTGTGTTCCCCACTGCTTTAAGGCTGTTGTTATAATTTCAGATCTCTATTCTATTCTTTATATTATGTAGAGATTAACCAATTCATCTAATGTCAACTAAAGTTCCTTATCACACTTTAGTGCAAAAATTGTCACTGCTTTGTAGTAACTAAAAATAGTTTGGTCTTTCACCTCTCTTTTCAGTATTTCTCTCTTTGTCTTCTCCTTCCCCCATCCTCAAAAATAGCTGTGAGTACATGTAACACTCCTCCTCGCTTAGGGTAATATTTCATGTACCTCATTATGTGGGTGAAATACAGGAAGCATCTGCAATAATCTATTCGTTAATCTTTAAAGTATCATAAGACTGCTTCTTATTTTCCCTAATTCAACTTCTTGTTTCATTTTGTGGCTTACCTTTTCTGTAATAATCCATTAAAAATAGAGGGAAGGAGCAAATGGAAACAAAGATACTTAAAAGGAAAATAATTTTAGTTCCTGATCCTTAAAGGGACACATGTAAACAGACATAAGAATATAAAACTAATAAAATGTTGCCCATCAAACTTTTGAACTGTTTTGCAGATAATTGTTCCTTGTTTTGAAAGAACAGGGTTAAAATCCAGGCTTGGCATTTTTCTTGACATTACCCAACAACCAGCCAGTGCCTAGAGATGTTATATTTAGAAGGCTGATAAAGTTTGAAGCTGACAGTTGTCCTGTCCCTTTGCAAAAAAAATCACTGAGAAGGAAAGAAGGCAACTGCCTGGATCCTACCTTTTTGATTCGTTTCCTATTTTTTTAGAATTGTGCCTGAACTCTCAACAAAGATAATTTTATCACCAAGAGATACACATGTTCACAGCATAAATGGTAAGTTGTTTTGAGGTTGTCATAATTTCTCAGGTCAGACTTGCTAGGTCATAGCAAAGTAGCAATAACAACCCACCCTTGCTTGTGGCGGCCTGGCTGCATTCCTGACATTTCAGAAAAGCTGTAAGGGGCGAGAATGAGAACTGCACAAGAAGGAAATCAGGATCAAAGCTTTGGGGATTGGAGTGGGAAAGCTAATTCTTTAACAGCTATAGAATCCTGCGTAAGAGACATGTTGAAATAATACTGGCTTCATAAGATTCCTCTAAAATCAGAACATGATCCGGGAGGTCCATTTCAGACTGGGAAGGTGGTAGAGAATTCAAAATGGAAACATTTAATTTTTAAAAAGTGCTCTCTTTTAGGTGACAGTTTTATATCTTCTTAACTAGAAATAAATTCCATTAAACTCAGTAGAATGTATGTCTGTGAAGGCCTGCAGAAATTCATGTTTTCAAAGCACGTTTTTATTTTAATAGTGTTGGAGAAAAATGTGTGAAGAGGGAACTACTAGCCTTAAAAGTTTTTTCTCCCTTCTCAAGAAGTTTGTTTTGTCTCATTAAGCAATACATCAACGTATTTCAGTCTCCAAATACTTTATTGTGGGTTTGCATATGTAGACAGGTTCAGTAACATTCCATGGGCAAAACCCCCAATATATAGGAAACAGTGCTAATAAACAACAAGAAAATACAAGATTATAAATGTTTATAATATACATATGTTTATAATTTATAATTATGTTTAATTTATACAAAATTGTAAGTTACTAATTTATAAATGAATTATAAAAAGACAAAATTTTAAAATAGACTCAGGTTGCCATGCTGCATGTGCTAAATGAACCTGCTAAATGTTAAACTACAGCTATAGCTAGCTGTAGCTACTTTGACTAACTTCCTCTTGAACCCTAACCACAAATGCAACATATAAACTATTAATACGTATCTATGTGCTTTTAACGCTTGCTTCTATTTGCTTGAAATATGAATTAATATTCAAATAGTTTCCATTCTCCCATAAAAGGTACACTAGGTTTCAAATATTTTTTTTAAAAAAAAATGGGTTTTGAGAATCTATTTATTATAACACCATATTTTACTATTTTTGTGAGTACCTAATAACATGCCACTAATCATTTGATAAGAAATGAATAGACTTCTGCCTTGGATAAAGTAATCATGAAGAATCCCATTTCCTTGCATAGTTACAAAAATTTCCTCTGACTGAATTCCATGGTTTAATTCTTCATAATTCAAAGTTTGATCTTGGTTGTTTGAGAAGCATCATATATATTAACTGTTTAAACGTTTTCCCCTCTTTCTAAAATATATAGTGTACTTTGCATGACTCAGCAGATGAGATTCCTTGAGGAATTATATGATTTAATTTATTGCGATCTGCAATCCTTTTCTTCCCAATTTCAGCTGGTTTCCACAACAGTGATGGCAAGCAGTATGGATTCAGAGGGGGACCAGGCAGTGCCTGATGGAGGAGAACCTGATGTGAAGACAGTGCAAGCTCACTATCTTCGAAGTCCTTCGCCTAGCCGGTGAGTGTTTCACAAAATAAGTCTCTATACACGTCCCATTGTATAGAACAAATTGCAAACTTTTTCTTTGCTCTCTCTTTTTACACTCACCAAGTACATTACTGAAACCCTTACCAAGAACAAGGCATAACGAGTTTTTTCTTACTTCTTTCAGAATCCATGATTGAGAGCACAAGCATTATTTTGCTAATTTAATTGATTCAACAGAGGTTTTGTACAAGCACTAGGGGTTCTTGGGAGAAGCACTGGTGACATCCGTGATGCAGGAGCAGAAGCCCACCCAAGCTGCTGTTTTTGCATCTATCTTTCTATAGTACTGATTGGTTTGGATGCTACTGTTCAATTCTACTTTTGGCATAGACTTGGAATTTGTGAGTAGCCAGATTGTAGAGTACTGAGTGGAATGGAGGGAGGTCTAGTTAAAAAGTATGATTTGTTTTAGCCTGCAGTGTAACCTTTTTCACTGTCACCAATATGCCTATCCTTCCCAATCCACTAAAAATAATAATAAACTGGATGAAGATTCAGCTGGGAGTGGGAACAGCCAGTCCTGCTTTTGGAGAGCAAAGCTCTAAGAGAAATACAGTTTGCATGAAGGGGCTTTCTCTGCAATCCCCCTCCCTCCCTCTGTTTTGCAAAGCTGGAGTAAAATAGGAAGTAATTTCCAGTCCTGAGAGCACACAAAACCAAAATTCCATTGGAGGCTATCAGAAAGGAAATAAAGTAATTATAGCAGTATAGAAAAACAGATAAAATACCATCAACACCCAGAATTTGAAAAATGCAACTAGATGTCCTCCTTGGACTTTTAGATAAAATGGAGCCTAATGTGAAAACCTGAGATGGAGCAAGCTTCCAACTGTCTAAAAAAGGAAACCGAAGGACAATGCTTGCGTATTTTCTTTTCTTGCTTTTTCTATGGCCAATCCCTGCATGTGAAAATGCATTAGCTGGAGCTGGAGCCTTCTGATGTTTGGTACATTTTCACTCAAGTCCACATGGACTTCCCCTTGTCCTAGCCATCTTAGCTGCTATTAGATTGAAAACTGGCAGTAAATACACTTTGATTAATACAGCTATGCTTGCAAGATTCAGAAACGTAGAGACCCTCTAGTGGATAAAAAAGAAATACCTTTTTCGACTTAAAAAGGGGACAATGTTGCAAACACTCAATTTCTTAACTTGGATTTGTCAGCAAAGTACAGGGAAGATTGTTGCTTTCCATTAGAAAGGAATTCTTGACAATAATTTTGTGATGAAATGGAGACAGCAAGGCATAATTTCACCTTACCTGCCCCCAACTGTCTTTTCAAGCAATTTAGATGGCCAATTGCATCTCCTACAAGTTTTTAGAACATATTCTCCACACAATACCTATAATAGCACTGTACCTGTTCCCCAGATGTTTGGGCCATAAAGTTAGACTGGTCCTGTTATTGATGTGTTTTTATTATTAGAAGGTGTCATTTATTGCAGGGCTTTTCAACCAGCGGTACGGGTACCACCTGTGGTACATTGGCACCTAGCAGGTGGTACGCGACCATCCTAGAAAAGTGGTAGCGGGGGAGGGGAATGAGCTCAACCAGTGGCAGCACTGTACAAGCCTGAGCGAGAGATGGCTGGAGCTGCAGAGATGTCAGGGCTCAGTGGATATGCCAGGATCAGTGCCAGGCTCCAGCTGGAGCTCGGTGCTGATCCTGGTGCTTCTGCTAAGCCCTGAAGAAGTACCAATCATCTGGAAAGCAGCACTGATCCTGGCGCTTCTGCTGAGCCCAGAAGAAGCACCGATCAGCTGGAATGTTGTAGCATCTCCAGGGTCTTGTGATTTACATTCAGATGCTTGGCAACTGATTCATATTTATGACAGTCACAGTGTCCCAGGGTCATGTGAAGTGACCAAAACCTGCTGCAACCACTCAGTAGACGGGGGGAATAAAAAACAAACACCCCCACTCCACCCCTGCTGCCAATCCTCAACAGAAATGCTCACAACAATGAAAACCTCGGACAGGAGGAAGAGCGCGGCTGGGCAGGCAGGCAGGTGTCTTGCTCGGCTGTGGCTTGGGAGGCACTTTTTTCAGTGCCATTGTAACTTTGAACAGTCACTAAGCGAACTGTTGTAAGTCAAGGACTACCTGTACTTTATCACTTTTTTCCTTTTTTGGGGGGGGGTCATCAAGTTTTTGACACCTTGCTAGGCAACTGGTGGTACTCGGATGTTGCCATATCCCAGTGATGGCGAACCTTTTAGAGACCGAGTGCCCAAACTGCAACCCAAAACCCACTTATGCATCTTCGGGTGCCGGGTGGGTGTGGCCCATTGGCTGGGCATGGCTGCAGTGGTAATGGCAGACAGGGTGGGACTAAAAAGTTCAATCAATCAACTCCAACTTTGCAATAATTTTTTTCCCCGCAAGAAGTTGAAATTGACTGATTGATTGAACCTTTTTTGTTTTGCACACGGCGGTGGAGGCCTAAAGCAAAAAGGTTTTATAAAACCCAGCTGAAGGCCTAGGACTGGGGCGATGGCGCGAGTGCCCACAGAGAGGGCTCTGAGTGCCGCCTCTGGCACCCGTGCCATAGGTTCGCCACCACTGCCATATCCTAAAAGTGGTACAATGGGTGAAAAGGTTGAAAAGTCCTGATTTATTGAGTTCCACTCAAAGGTTATTGCTTTAATCTTTGAATTTTAATTTTTATACACTGCCCTGAGTCACTGTTATGAGATGAGCAGCCAAATAAATTATTTGAGTAAATAGATTATAGTTTGGACTGTCTACAGTCTATTACTGCTCCCTTCTTATAAAGGAGAAAACCAAAATGAAGAGTGACATTGTGAGATGGGAGTTGTACCAATATTTCTTAATGAAATTTCTTAATGTTTTCTTTCTAGGATGAATAAGTAGTTACAAATACGTTTCACACTGCAAAAGTCAATACACAGTAGAAAGAAATGTCACCTCTTTTTTGTAAAAATGATTTTATGTTGCAGTTGTTTACATTAGCATATTTGAGGAGAAGGGAACATGGATAAGGATGAAATCTTTACAGAGAAATGTCAACTATCTCTGAGATATTACTCATTTGGAGTAGCTTCTGAAAGCAACTCTCCGAACAGAGACTCTCTGGAAATATCAGCTGTCTTGTATAATTTATCTCTTCGAAGTTAGAAAATCTATAATAGTATAGAAGTTGCTAATAGTTGCTTTTATGGCATTTTCATTACCTGACAGATATTCAGTGCTATCAGACGCGGAGACTGAGAGCATCTTCATGGAACCCATCCATCTATCATCTGCTGTGGCTGCTAAACAGATCATCAAAGAAGGTATGATTTGAGGAGAAGGATAATCAAATATGAGTATGGAGAAATTGGTATGTACATAAATCAGCAGGCACCAGGAAGGAGAAAAGAACTAAAAATTGTATTACTTTTCAGTTCAGTTCAGGAATCCTGGGGTATCCTAGGACCTTCATAAATAATCTTTCAAGTATATTAAAATGCTTTTATACTAAAGCCCAGTCAAGAGTTGCCATCCTTTTTAAATTCACTTTCTATTCAGATTCCAGATGATACCAACACTGATCTTTTTCATTTAAAAATTTCTGACCATCTTTTTTGAGATTAGAATTTTGGTGGTTTAATGAAAGTCAAAAAGAATTCCACCATCATACGTATGGTGCAGATCACAAAGAAATATTAAGGTTTTGGAAAGCTACTTTTTCTTTAATCCAAATTAAATTTTCAAAAGTATGATTTTGTTGAGGTTGGGGCTGGAAGCAGTGGTGGGATTCAAATATGTGAACAACTGGTTCTCTGTCTGGATGCTGCTTCCGGAAGTCCATTCTGGGCCTGGGCAACAAAAAAATTAGCTACCGATTCTGCCAAACTGGTACAAACCGGCTGAATCCCACCACTGGCGGGAAGGTTAATTCCACAAGTGCAAAATGTAGTTTTGACACATATACTTTGCACTTTCAATTCACCTAACTGAAATTTACTTCCCTGAAACCCTGAGAAACCAAAGCAAAATTTTACAATGAAGTATAATTAGCAATGAGCTAGCAATTGAGAAGCAACAACTAGTTGCAGAGAAATTTGATTAAACAAGACACATTTTTGAGTTAAACCATGTAGATAATTATTTGCACTATAATTGTGTGCCATGCCAATTCCCCATTTTAATTCTGATTTCATGGAAGCAAAGCAAATTTTCCCTTTTATAGCAGAAAGACATTACTTTCTATTTTGAACAGGGTGCTTCCCTAAAAGCTAACCAAGTGAGTAGATAACTAATAGTCATGTCAATGGTAAACAAAAATTGTTGTAATTTAAAAATGAAAATCTGGGTTCATTGCAGAGCTGAAGACAAAGGAAGTAAAAGTAGACACTGTATGTCCAGGGATGCTGGAATCTGCAGAGCAGTTGCTGATGGAAGATCTATATAACCGAGTTAAAGAAAAGATAGATGATACTAGCCTGTTCAATACACCATGTGTTATGGACATACAGAGAGCACTTATGAAAGACTATCTGGAATCACCAAGGGAGGCTATCGATGAGGTCTGGCCAAATATCTTCATAGCAGAAAAGTGAGTACAAAGATGGTTCTATCTGGATAAGATTCTCAGAGGATGCCCTCCTCAGTCTGTGTTATAGAAAATGACCTGTATTGTTAGATCAATAATTAAGTGCATTAAATTGGAAATTATACAATAGAAATAAAAAGTTATATTCAGAAGGTAAATATGACAGGTTGCTTTCAAAAACACAGTGGATAAATAGGGGAATCCTGATGTAATTACATACCTTTTCCATAACAGCGAGGACAGTAATAATAACTTATTAAAGGAGCACTCGTGAGATCAATATACTGTTTCTTCCCAACATATATGAGGCTGACTGTTCTACAGGGAAGGCTCTTTTCACATCCTGATGTCGGTAATAAGCCAGGCTGACTGGTCTGTAGGAAAGGACTTTTTCTGCAGGCCCACCTAAATGGTGAAAATCTCTGTCTCAAGAGATCTACCTGGTCTCATGAATTTTTACTGTACTTAAAACAACACTTTAAGGTTTGTTTTTTTACCATTTTAGCATAGAAACTTTAAGTCTGCCCATTAAATTAACTCTCAATATATTCACCTCTTGTTTTTTTACAACAGTTCATTTAATGACCATTCAAAATTACAAAGGCACTGAAAACAGTGACTTATGACCATTTTTCACATTGACGACCGTTGCAGCATCCCCATGGTCACATGATTAAACTTCAGACACTTTGCAACTGACTCATATTTATGACGGTTGCAGTGACCCAGGGTCATGTGATTACTTTTTGCCACCTTCTGACAAGCAAAGTCACTTAGCAACCATGTTACTACTTAATAACTAGCAGTGATTTACTTAACAACCGTGGCAAGAAAAGTCATAAAATGGGGCAAAAGTCAATTAACTGCCTCACTTAGCAACAGCATTTTTGGGCTCAATAGTGGTTGTAAGTTGAGGACTACCTGTATTTCTTTCTCTATTCTTGTCTATTTCTTGTCTTTATGTAAGTGGATATTTTAATTACCATGAATATTACATCAACAATAAAAGGCAGCATGCAAGGAAACAAATAAGCTAAAACTTATCATTAAAATGGCATAAAATACAATCTAAGAGTAGGATTTCCACAGATCATATTTGCTTATAAATTATTTCTTTGTGAACTTTGTAAAATGGTGACAAAAACATATGACTGACATAAACATACTACATTGATTCATCATCAGATTCTAACAGACTCAACCAATTCTCTCTTGGCTACTGTAATATAATATCCTTTCCCTTTGTATTGAAGGAGTGCTGCGGTAAATAAAGGACGGCTAAAGAGGCTAGGAATTACTCATATCCTGAATGCGGCTCACGGCACCGGTGTATATACAGGACCAGATTTTTATAATGGAATGAATATCCAGTACTTGGGCATTGAGGTGGATGATTTCCCAGATGAGGATATCACTAAACATTTCCGCCCAGCAGCAGAGTTTCTTGATGAAGCATTATTAACCTGCAGAGGTAAATAAGCCAAACAATATCAGTGGTCAGGGCCTTTCTCCATGACTGAATTGTAGAAATTCATCCATTGACTCAACAGGAAATTATACCAGTATGAGATTGTCTGTCTCTATTGCTTATTTCAAGTGACTGCAGTCTTCTGATTCGTCTCCGAGGTAATTGATCACAAAGCCTGGCAGATTTTATATGCCATATATGACCTTGGACAGCATCAAAATAATAGAAAAAATACTTTCGTCATAGGTAAAAACAACTCAAACCTGTTTCATTCATGGGCTGAGAATGGTACATCAGAGATATGTAGCAAAAAAGTGATGTTGCTAAGGCATGCTTGTGCTGTTTTGAGCTAGAAGTGGAGACAGACCCTTCATACATGGATTCATTATGACTTGTGAAATGGCTTTTATGAAGTTGGATACTTACAATATAGTTTCTATTTTTTGAATATTTTTACAATTCTTTTTATCATTTTTTTTAAAAACAGAACAATTACTATATGGTTACAAGCAGATTTAAAGCTAGTACATTTGTCATTCAACTTTGTCAATGATTGGGCAACTTGCGAGTATTCAGAATGTTTAGAGCTTGGCTTTCCTTTTTTTATCGCTGGCTTATAAATTGTGAAGTTGTATTGATTCTTTAATGCTATTGTATTTAATTTTTTTAGTTTAGCAAAATAACATATAAAAGCATTGTGGTAGGCAGATAGCATTATTTATTTAGCTTATTTTATCAGGTTCCTAGCTTTAAATATTTGTATCATGAAGCCTAACAACAGCAGATTATTTTTTATTTGCTCAGAATATACTAAACATGCAAAATACTTTAATATGGTTCTGAAATTATTATTTATATAATTTTACTTCTAGGAAAAGTTCTGGTCAGCAGTGAAATGGGAGTCAGTCGTTCAGCAGTGCTAGTATCCGCTTACCTAATGATCTTCCATCACATGACAATATTAGAAGCTTTATTGACTATCCGTAAGAAGAGAGCTATTTATCCTAATGATGGTTTTCTGAAACAGCTCCGAGAACTCAATGAAAAGCTACTTGAGGAACGAGAAGAGGAAGAAGATTCTGAAGACACAACAGATGGCCAAAGTTCTGTTGTAAGAGCTGGAAGTTGTTCCTTACTATCTGAGACAGAAGATTCTAAGAGTATTGTGGGAGCCAAAGTCCACTCTATCGTGGTAGAGGAAGAAGACACAACAAGTCTCCTGGGAAGTGCAATGAGTGCCTCTTCTATGGGAAAGTTGAGCTTGTTTTCCAAGGAGCCCACTCTTATCAGTGAAGAGGAGGAAGAAGAACTCTATGAAGAATGGAGAAGAAAACAAGGCTTGCCTGCCAAGGAAATTGTAAAGAAGAATGTAGAAAGTGAGCCTTCAGACCTATCACTTCAAGGACAAGTAGAATCTAAGGAAAATGTAGATCAAATGATCCAAGCATGGCAATGTCAAAATGAGAAGTACCAAATGGAAAGCTACATGTTGTCCAAAGAAGAGGAGTCTAGCATGGGGCAAAAATCATGCCTTGTAAATGATACAGTTGATACTGAAAGTGTGAGTAGCCAAGAAATCAGGATCTTGAAACAGGAGCTGGAAGCAAGTGGCATCAACAGAATGAGAAGAGGGCGTACAGATTCTATGTCTACAGAAAGTAGCTGGGATATGTGGAATGAGAGGATGATGGAGATAGAAAAAGAAGCTTCTAAGAAATATTGCTCAAGAGCTAGATATAGTGATGAGAATCTAAGATCTGAAAATGGAACAAGAGGAAGGGATATAGATACCGAAAGTGTATTGTCTGATACTAGTTCATTTTATAATTTCTGTCAAAAAAACAAAGACAAGTTGACAGCCTTAGAAAGATGGAAGATTAAAAGAATCCAGTTTGGCTTTCACAAAAAAGATTCAGAAATTGAGCAATCAAAGGCTGAAGACAGTAGCCAACAAAATAAAGAGTCTACAGAAGAAGAGAAGAGCTTGTCAGATATCAATATGACAGCCTACCAAGCCTGGAAAACTAAGCACCAGAAGAAAGTTGGTAGTGAGAATAAGGATGATATTGTAGAGCTTACCAAAGGTGAGGACTCTGCTTGTGCTAGGAGAAAACAGAGAAGAATGGAGTTACTTGAACACTCAAAGAAGGTTTTGGAGGAAAGCCAGTCTCTCTGTAGCTGGGAGGCAGACAGTTCCATGAGTGGAAGCATCCCTTTGTCAGCTTTTTGGCCATCAATAGCTTCCGTAAATGGGACAGAGGATTCGGCTTCAGCAATAAGCATGCAGACCAATCGCTCATCTTTTTCTCAGGCTAGAAGCAATCAAGGGGCTAAGTCAGCAAGTGTGTCTGGCCTGTCCATTGGCCCAGATGAAACAATATCAATAGCCAACATTCAAAATTGGATAACCAGTGTTGTTAATGAAACTATTGCTCAGAAACAAAATGAAATTCTTATGTTGTCTCGTTCACCATCAGTATTGGCTTCCAGTGTTAAGTCAGGTGATCCAAACAGACATGTGGAAAATGACAGGTCTTCTCTGCTTAAAGCACAAACTGGCTTACCTCCATCTAGTTCTACTTCACTGCTTCATCGAGACCCTCAGTATGCTGACACGCAATCCATCCTATCTTGTAACACTTCAGTGAGTATGGAAGACTCTGTCTCAAGTAGGAAAATAACTGAGACAAGCAAGCCTCTTTTCAGCCTTTTTGCTGATGAGGTAGACCTGAAGAAACTTAGCAGAAAGGAAAGGGAGAGGCAAGCAGAAATGAGAGAGAAGATATCAGATTACCAAACTGAGAAGCTTATCAGTGACAATAAACGTAGCACTTTATTTAAGAAGAAAAAGATCAAGGGAGATGTTGAAGATGAAAAAAGAGATAATATGTATGACAGAAGTAGAGAAAATGTAAATGGTGGTCCTAGACCTCCATTAACAGATGATATTAATTCCAGTGACACAGTTTCTGCTCTCTCAGGCCAATTTGCTAATGTTGGGGGTGTTATAAGGTCAGAAGTAGAAAACAATGTAAACAAGTGGCTCAGAGATTTGAAAACAGAAGAAAAGTCCTCTTACCAGAACTGCACTGAGGCCAGTAGTGAGAAATGTAGGAACTCGTCCACTTTCAGAAAGGTGGACACTGAAGCTTCTAGTTATAGAAGTTCCAGATCTCAGAGAGAAGAAATGAACAGTTCTACAACCCATCAGTATAAGAATAAACTGCAAAGAACTTCTTCACAATTTTCCTCTGCCTCTGCACAAGAAGAGAAGGCGTATACATTTACACAGTCAAAAGTGAGTGAGACAAGCTCTACAGAAGGAAGTCCAGAGCCATGTTTTTCTAGAACTTCAAAATCCTCTTATAGCTCAGAATCCTCCAAGCCTTCGACCAGATTGTATCACTTGGAAGAACAAGAAGAGGAGTCCAGATTAGACATGACTGAATCTGGAGCAAAGAGAAAATTCACCCAGAGTTTTGCAAAGTCTGAAGAGGGTACAGAAAAAGAAGAGAATATGGAAGAAAGCAAAGAGTATATTACATCAAAATATTTAATAAAAAACAGACAAAGCACTCATAAGGAGGAAGAAGAAATGGATGATGATGCTATCATTGCTGCCTGGAGAAGTCGACAAGCAGAAACCAAAGCAAAGCTTCAGCGAAGGAGAGAAGAGTAATGAAGAGTTAAGTCATGCCAGTCCATTTCTACCTTACGTTTGGAGGAAAGCCTTCCAAGTATTTGTAAGCATCCAATGTTTAAACAGCACATTTTAATCATTTTACTTATATTTCTTATTCTCCTTTCTACTAAATAGTACATCAAGCACTATTTAGGCCGGGATTTTCATTCATTAATTCGATCATTATGGGAGTAATCAGTAATCTGAACTTCTAATATTCTTTTCTTTCTAATTACAAAACCACATAGTTATTGCTTGTCTCTTGGGTGTATCGATGTAGAAAGTACTAAGGGTATAAATGTAAGGTTGGTTCCTATGACAAGTTGGAACAAAATATCACTTTTGAGTCACATAGGAAGATTTTAATTTTGTTTTCAAAGACAATTTCAGAAATAAAATTTACTTTTCAAACCAAACGGAAAAATCAACTTATAAAATGCGTGTGATAGTAGCATGTCCCTTTTAAGTGCAAATGCATCCAGGCTATGTTTTAGATTGGGCACAATGCCTAGAATAGAGTTCCTATGCTTAAGTATTTTAATAAAAGATGTTGCAAGACATCTGTTTGCATGCTATGATAAATTCCAGGAGTGTTTCCCTAAAGATTCTTGTCCAGAACAGACCTAATAACAACACCAATATTTTATAAGAGCTCCTTTGTTCTGGCCAGATTACTTATATTCCTTACCAAAAATTCATTTGGCCCAGACTATTGGTATTTTGGAGTATGTGTGTGTAGGGGATTCCCAGTCTTTGTCAGTGCTTCATCTAATTTTTCAGATAAATCTCCATCCTCACTAAATTGGGTATAGCTTGGGGTTACCAGGTGTCCAGCTAAAGTAAGAAATGTCCTCCTTTTTTACTTCATGCCCTCTGTCTGGCAGGCATAGCCTTAAAATCAAATATTGTCCAGTTTTTAAATATCTCTTCCTGAGCAGCTTTTCTCTAATAAGTGATAAGTACAAGTTAAGCTCTGCTCTGTAATCTTAATTAATTTATTAGTATCCTCTGGTTTTACTCTGCTGCCTAAAATGCTGCCTGAAATTGAAAAGACCTTTATCAGTTGAAGGCTTTTACCTTCTACTGGTAAATACTCTACCATTGTCAGCCTTGTGAGGAAGATTAAGCTGGAGCTCCCATACTTAAAGGTATGGTGTCCTGAAGGAATCTTGTCTAAACAATCTCTTCAGGAGAGAGATAAGAAGGAACTAAGTCATTAAGGAAACAAGTCCCCTAACCCAGACAAAAGTTGGGCCCCGAGCACATGGGAAACTCCTCCCCAAATCCCATCAATAGCTACCAAACATGTAAATCAACAAGGTTAGAGTAGCTGCCAGTCTTGTGAATCAACAAAGCAAGGACTTTGGAGGATAAAAGGAGTCCTACCCACACATAAACACATTGTAACCAGGAAAATTTTGCAGTTATTTTAAATTTACTGGGTCTCATGTATTCTAAAGAAGCGTTTGTGCTTCAGTGTTTGGTTGAAAGTTATTTGGGTGTGGCTATTTTGTGAGTGTGTGAATGAATGATCATATGCTGAACCTGGGAGCACATGTATAACAAAGCCTGGATAGGAAGTATTCCCAGAGGAATTCAATCTATGGTAAGATTATAATGTAATCTATGTAAAGTACATTAACAGAATTTGCAAGTCTGAAAGTACATTTCTGTCCTGCTGCCTTTACAGCCCAAGAAACTAGGGAGGGTCTCTTATGAGATGTTTGCTGTAAAGTAAGCTGACTTTTGGCTATGGCTGTTCCCTCTGCCTCCAAAGATCATTCCCACATATTATTGTAAGCACATTTCTGTGAATGAAAAAAGTCTTTCTGGTGCTGAAGAAAGTAATTATCAGAGATAATCCAGTCAAGAAGCACAACAGTGAATATCAGTATTATCTTTTGTGAATGAAGGCAAATATACATGTCCCAGGATAATGTTGCAGGATCCAATCTGAGTCAGTCACCGGGACCAAAGTTTCTTCCAAGTTTTCAAACCTGGAGATTCAAAAGTTCCCTGAGGATGGGTTCCAGCAGAAGTCTCAAAGCTTGAAAAAAACCTCTGGTTCTGGTGACCAATTCAGATTGGATCCTGCAGTATTATCTTTATTATAAGGTTAAATTAATAGATTCTTGCAAGACTGAAATAATTGCTCCCCTTCTTTCTTCTCTGGAAAACTAGGGATGGTCCCTTCTGAAATGTTTTCCATACCATTCTCCCCTTTTGTGTGTTGAAGCATCGTTTACATGTCAGTTGTCCAGTCTGCAGCTTTTCCTTTGTCCCCCAAGATCATTCTCACACACTGAATCAGTCCAGGAATTGATCAACTTGTTTTACTGCAGGCCAAGATATAGTTGAGTCTCAAATCACCTTCACTGTTCCCAAATGATGTTCTTAAGTTTTGCCCTCCCCCCCTTCACTTTAACTGAGGACTATATCAAATTGCCAATTGCTTTAGAATGAAATGGATATATGGCTATAGATATAATTGTGGTGGTTCATCAGATTTGATATGAGAATCTTGTTTAAGACAAATGACCATTTGATTCTTTTTAAAATGGGCAAAGATGATTCAGCCTCATGTGCCCTTCACATGCTCATACCTTCCTGTACTCTCTTTGGACTCACGTCAAAGTCCTTCTACTTTCTTATGTTCAAAGAAAATTCATGATAGGGCCATAAATACCGTGACTAGTTAAAAGGGAAGCTATTTTCTCTCCATCCCACAAGATTGCTTCTTGCAAGAAAGGCGGGGGTAGGGTGGGGTGGGGTGAAACACTTTGAAGATTTCTTCTTCCTCCTCTTCTTCTATTAATGTAACTGCATGTGAAAACTATCTTCTGAGTTTTGCTCCTAACATCATTTCAATCAGGCTCTGCTGTGACAGCTTTCTCTACTAGATCTGTAAACATGGAGGAGGATCGGTAGATTCATTTTCTCATTCTTAGAAAGAAAGTCTGGATTGGGGTTATAAAATGCTGGAAGTGACTTCTGTGACACAGAAAAATGAAAAAATGCACTCATGCTGCAATCTGATGCAAGATTGCCAATCTCAGATGCAAATTGATGCAAATGAGATGCAATCCAGATATTATATTTCTTTTTAGCTATGGCAAAGTCTGTGAAGACCTGCCCTCTCCCATAGATTTGCCCCAGGAAGGTCCAGAAACAATATTTTGGAAATAGTCTTGCACAGATCTGGATTAATAGTGTCACTGTTATAGTTTCAGTTATTTTTAATTAGTTTAACAGGTTTCAGACTTCTTACAATTTCTATTAATGAGGACTTCAAGCTAAATCAACTAAACCCTGAAGGTAAGAACAGAAAACAAACAAACAAAAAGTTTTATCACATCTATATCCTTATCAAAATATTTTTCAAAAAATAAGACATTAAAATAAATTTCTTGGGATATGACAAACCAAAACATCAACAAGAGTAGTTTTGTTCCTATTAATTTAGCAGAATTATAGGAAAAGGCTTTAATGAGAAGATGCATAAAGACTGAGTAATTTTCTCTAGCTATTATATTGTCCACAGATTTGTTTCTAATAAATTAATTTGTAATACCAATCTTCCTTCCCCATCCCACCCCAAAATGCATAAATCTTTCTAGAATCGAATTTTTAAAATTTATTTGGACAATATTTTTTAAAAAATTCTGTTGAAGAATTCCCATTCTTAGAAAAGTTGAACCCTAGTTTTCACAGATGAAATACTAAAATCCATAACCTTAAAGGCAGCATGGATTCACTTGAAAAGGTATTTCTGCAAGAAGATAGAACATAAGTATGTCAGAAAGACATGTGATTCTCTTATGTGACATCTGCTTCTTTGTCTTGAAATTACTAGTATAGAAAATTTTCACAATCTCTCATCTCAGTGATATTTCCCAAGACATTTACCAGTATATCTGTATGAAATGGACCTTAGTTGGATATTGTCACACTTGTGTATAACTTGAGCAAAGAATAGAAAATATAATCTTCTTATCAGAGGGCAAATATACAGTCTCCTTGTTCCAGTAACGGCTAGTCTGTCTCCAGGGCAAGGCTTTAATTACACAGTTATGACTGTCTTCTTGATTCTTTTGCCTGCCTTCCAATGGACAACTCTGATTATAATCACAAATGCTGGCTATTAATATTGCTAAATACCATTCACCTGTACAAACTGAAGAATATAATTTTGTTATTTTAATTATTTAGGCATACATATTAAATGCTGACATCATTAAGCCTTTTATACCTTTTACAATATGCTGTGATAAAATGTGAAAGGGGTGTTAAACGAGAAATAGGAGTGCATTCTTGAGTAAGGATTACTATTACAAATTTACTATTGTATTATGTTAATTTTTCATAGCTCCTGTTTTATATCAGTCCTGAATCAAGCAGTCCTATTATTTTTATATTTAGTTTGATCCAATTTAAACTTTGTATAATGTTTTGATAATAATCATAATGAAAATAAATGCACCAATTCTGGAATGAATAACATTCAGAATCAGAACTAATAGAATAGAGTCTATCAGATCAATATCCATTTATAATACAAAATAAAGTATTCACAGAAGTAGAATTGAAAGAGCTGCAAAGGTCTGCCCATGGCAAAGAAATTGAAGTCTTATCAGAAGTGGCTCAGACATTAGAGACGAACCAGGGGGAGTCAATAGTAAAGAAAGCCAACACTGCTATTGAACCATTTTCATTCCCAAACTAGGCACCCTCTTCACTATCTTCTTTTCAGAAAGAACATAGTCTGTGACTGCTTGATGCCATCCATATATTAATGCCAATATATTATAGCATCCTAGGTTCTTGAGAAGAACTCAAAGCAAATGAAGGCCAACACCAGCTAAAGAACTGGTAACTGTGACTTCAGATTATTGTGATGATAATAATAATAACAAATACCACATAAACCCCAGCCTAACAATTGTTAACAGGAAAGACCAGAAAGTCTGGAAAGTGAACACTGCAGTACCTAGAGACAGTAAAAGAAAAAAGAAAAAATCACAAAGACCTGCAAATAGAAGCAGAATGACTGTGGCAAAAGAAAGCAAAGACAATACTAATCATAAGAGGTGCCTTGGCTGCAATCCTAAAACATCTGGAGCATCATTTGAACACCATCAGCATTGGCAAAATCACCATCAATCAATTGCAAAGGGCAGCTTTACTTGGAACAGCTTATATCCTGCATACTTGTCTAGGTCACTGCTTGGCCCTAATTTAAGTTTGTTTATAAATAAATTAAAAATCATTTATTTCTATTTAGATTCTGAGTGAACTCAATATTTATATTACAGCCAGCTTTTGGATAAGCAACATCAATGGGGATGCCAACAGGGGAAAATCAAAAGTCGCAGTCACATGACATCTCGCTTAACAATCACAGTGGTTCGCCTAACAACTGCAGTAAAATAGGTTGTAAAATTGGATGAAGTCATGTGTTGCCTCACATGTTGACTGCACTGCTGAACGATTAATTTTGCAGTCCCTATTGTGGTCATAAGTTAAGGATTACCTGTATATTTATATTTGCCTTGTGTTCTTTAAGCAATTATCGATCCTTAACAGTGTTCTTTCTCTTGTTATGCTGGTACTCAGAAGTTTTCGGAGAGATGCTTTGGAAATCTGAGGAAATTATTAATATAGGTTTATTGCTACTGCTTAATTCCCAGGGCTAATATTAGCTCAGCTATCTGAATGCATCCCATGAAATTCTAAGAATAAGTGATTCTTGTAGGAAGGATTGAAACTGCAAGATTCTTTTTACTGATTAGTGATTCCTACACACTATAATCATGCTATAATCTATCTTACTACAACACATTGCTCTTTTTAAAGAAAATATTCAAAAGAGAAAAACTGCACTTTGACTAATGGATTTCTTCATATGCTGCCTGCTACTGATGCACAGAAGAGCAGCATATAGGCAGTGGTGGGATTCAGCTGGTTTGCACCGGTTCGACAGAACTGATACCTAATTTTTTGTTGAGTTTGGTGAACCAGCTATGATAAATCTGTGTTTTCCGGAACACATCTGGTTTTCGTTCAACTTCCTTCCAGGCGTGGAAAAAAAACTCTCCAAAAGTCCAAGAGAGAAGCGATAGAAACCAAACAGAGACACCTTTGATCACATCACTCAGGTGAAAACTAGGTGGTGCTTCT
Source organism: Protobothrops mucrosquamatus (assembly GCF_001527695.2). NCBI lineage: Eukaryota > Metazoa > Chordata > Lepidosauria > Squamata > Viperidae > Protobothrops > Protobothrops mucrosquamatus. The sequence continues at coordinate 23,193 of NW_015387298.1, read as the reverse complement.
CAGAAGTAATTTCAGGAATAGACACTTCATCTCTCTAGTTTCCCAGTTGGTGCATACGGGAAAGGGGGCAAGGCCACCAGGTATTAGCTGGGGTTGTGGCTCTGGAACTTTTTCCTGTCTAGCTATACAGAGCACAACTAATGATGAGTGGGAAAGCTCTTAAAGGGTTCCGTGATTTCATGCTTTAAACTCTAAGGTAGTTCTTTGTAGCACAGCGGTTCTCAACCTATGGGTCGTGACCCCATTTGGGGTCGATCGACCATTTCACGGGGGTCACCAAGCAAGGCTGACCGCCATTTTTTCCCCCTTTTCCGGCGGGTGCCTTACTTCCCTTGAGCTGGGCCAGCTGGTGGTCGGCCTGCTCCATCTCTGCCGCTTGCCAGCTACGCCTCGGCCGGCGCAGGGGGTGGAACCACGCATGTGTGGCACTCCCGGGCAGGGAAAGTCCTTGACTTATGACCGGTTGGGTAGTCCTTGACTTACGACCAGTTTAGTCCTTGACTTACGACCGGTTTAGTCCTCGACTTACGACCGGTTTAGTCTTCGACTTACGACCGGTTGGGGGTCGCGGCATTAAAAAGGTTGAGAACCACTGACTTAGAACCTGAGTGACCATCAAATGTGTCGGACTTAGTTACTTCTTTCCATAAGCATTAAGGGCTGTGGGGATTCTAGGAGTATGTCTCCTCTATTTATAAGATCCTAGGTTGGAGAAGTCTCCTCTAAATTCACACACTCAGTTGCCACAGTGTGTCAGAATAAAATTATTACTTAAAACAGCTTCACAAAATGTCTTTGCTCATGTTGTGACACAAAGAATACATCCACTTGGAGTTTATTCTAAAATTTGCATAATAATTAAATCATAAGACATCAATTCAGAATTAGAATTTTAAATCAATGAGGAATCAAGTTTTATTTATTTTGATGAGTTTATTTGAAGTATAACAGGATTTAGCCCTTTGTCAATAAACATAATAATAAGTGTAGCATCACCATGCGCTTTGTTCTATTGGGCAAATGTTTTCTAAAAAGTATTTTGCTGAAATGTAATGCTGGGCTAAAAAGTCCCTTGTAGGAATTAAAAAGTTTTCTTCCCTTGTTAAAAAAAAAAAAGGTGGTGGTGGTGGGTTTGTTTGCTTTTGCCACATTATCAGAATGTTTAAAAGTTTCTTTCAAATTTATGTATTAGTTTTTTGTTTTGTTTTCTGTATTATTGGGAATGGCAGAGGATGCTGCCCATTCTGAAAAAGAGCATTGAGAGAAGTCTGTTATTGAATTATTTTTATTTTATTTTAGAATATTAATATGCTGCCCCAATTATAGACTTTCTTATGATGCATTCTCTCAGGATTTAACTAATGTGTAAAAAACTCAAGGAGTTTTCAGGCAGCTGGAGAGATAATTATACAATGAAAATAGGACATTTTCACACATCCCTTGACACCACACTCATATGGCTGCTGAGGAGAGGTTTGTGCTATAGGCATGTAATGCTGGAAACAAATGTGTCTGCTTTTAGGAACTGCTAACAGGTGTTGTGTTTACACTCCCTTGTGCTCTAACGAAACTTTTAAAATAGAGTCTGAAGCAGAGCATACCCTGGCAAATATGAAGTCAGACATAGAGATGGCATTATGATACTGCAACAGTAACTATTGGTGACAGAAGTATATTGGCTAGGATCACACCTTGTGCTAATAATAATGTACTATATAAAGCACAAAGCACAATTCATATAGCATACCAAGCCAAAAACAAACCATAATATAGTTTGTAAAGTTTGTGAAGCCAGGCATTCTTACTGTACAATGTGGCCACATTAGATAATACTTAAGCTGAGATAATAATGAATGTGTGCTCACTCTTCCTTACACCTAGCAACCTTGAAAAGCTTTTGGGAAAAGCTTTTAAAAGAAATTATAATTTAAATATATTAGAACATTTGGAAAACATTTCTGGGAACAAGTAATTGAAATATTTCGTCCCCCGCTTAAAAGTCTTCTTTTGTAAGTTGGATGTCATTAAATTCAATTATGCTGCGAAAAGTAAAACAGCAATATATATATATATATATATATATATATATATATATATATATATATATATATATATATATATATATATTCCTTAATTCTTATACTGTACTATTAAATTAGCAGTTTTAGACTGTCTATATAGTAATTTTATACCACTGCAATTACTGTGTTGAACTGAATTAATTATCATAAGCTGTTTTGTATTCTGTTATGGATAGTTGTGTCAAGAGTAAAGACAGATGTCAGAATATTTCACCACATTTCACTTTAAACTACATGCAAATGGGTGAAACCTACTTACATGCAAAATGTTAAGAATGAAGAGATTTGAGAAGGTATTTGACTGATCTGACAGTTCCTGTGCTCCTTTTCAACTGTACTTATTCTTGTATCCCTTCTATAAAAGACAATTCTTCTATTTTTCTAGCTTTTTGCCAAATAAATCACTTCTGCATATTAATACAATTATACCATCAATTCTGCCTGAAAAGAAAAGGAAAACTAGAATGGCAGATATGGAAGAATGCAAATCGGTTCAACAAACAAGTACATTAGATTTCAGAAGGACCAAAATTCTGATTTGGCAAATGTTGAAATTTACTATAGCATTTTTATGAACTGGTTTTGTTGTATTATTGCAGGTTACAATAAAATATATGCCTATAATTTAAGAATCATTATCCTATTTTTTTCCTGAGTTGCTCCCCCTGAGTTGGCCCCAAGGTTACTAAAACCCAGATCCAGGGAATGGGGAAATGAGCGTGCAATTGGGTGAAAAGAAAACTGAAGGAAATAAAAGAAGCAAAGCTAGTAAATTGCTCTAGATAAAAATCCTTCCCCTCTGTAACTAAGAGGATTAGCTGAATATTGTATGTGGCATCAATCAAACAATAAGCAAGAATGACTTTCAATGGTATTTCTGCACTCTTAGAAGCTGCATTTTCTTAGCAATACTACTTGTTGACTTAGGAATAAAAATGATTTGGGATTTATGAGGGAAATCTAAAAACTATAAAACAAACTTTAAAAGTTGTATTTCAGAGTAGGCGGTATTGCAAGAAATAGTAAATCAGACAATCTTCGATTTTCTGCATTATTCTCCTCTCCTCTCTACAGGTAGTCTTTGATTTACAACCCCAACTGAGTCCAAAATTTATGTTGTTAAGTGAGATATTTGCTAAGCGAGTTTTGCCCCATTTTACGACCTCTCTAGCCATAGTTGTTAAGTGAATCACTGTAGTTGTTAAATTAGTAACAAGGTTGTTAAGTGAACCTGGCTTCTCCATTGACTTTGTTTGTCAGAAGATCACAAAAGATGATTACGTGACTTCAGGACACTGCAACAGTCATAAATATGAATCAGTTGCCATGCGTCTGAATTTTGATCATGTGACCATGGGGATGTTGCATCAGTCGTAAGTGTGAAAAGTGGTCATAACTCACTTTTATCAGTGCTGTTGTAACTTTGAACAGTCACTAAATGAACTGTTGTAAGTTGAGGACCACCTGTATTCGATAACTATTTCCTTTCCTCTCCAGATCAACTTCTGCTTTATCCCTCCTCTCTCTATGTTCTGCTTTCCTTGCTTTATCTCTGCTATTTCTATTTCTTGCGCACACAAAAACCAAATATACAGTATACAATTACATCTACTGAAAATTAGCACCTGCATAACACAATAAACTGCTTGACTACTCGAAAATAAATCTCATGGAATTCAAGTGCACTGGTATCTGGAGGATTACATTTAATTTATGATATAGAAGGGGTTCTCAAAGTTTGTGATACTCTGACTCCATCAGTGCTAAATGTCTTTGTGTGATCACATTGTCAAGAATGAAACTAATAATTTCATTGAAATGAGAATTGGATAAGAAATAAATATATCACTTAATAATTTACATGTTAAGTTATACTGTATATCTAAAACACAATGATAAAACTTTACAACTGGATAAATTAGAAAATATAAAAGTAATGAACTTCATTAATATATACACTAATGCAAGTACCATGAAGTCTACAGAGAGGGTCAAATTATTCTCCAAAGCACCAGAGGGCAGGACAAGAAACAATAGTTGAAAATTGATCAAAGAGAGAAGCAACCTGGAACTAAGGAGAAAGTTCCTAACATTGAGGACAATTAACCAGTGGAACAGCTTGTCCTCAGAAACTGTGGGTGCTCCATCACTGGAGGTTTTTAAGAAGAGATTGGACAGTCTCTTATCTGAGATGGCATAGGTTCTCCTGCTTGAGCAGGGGGCTGGACTAGAAGACCTCCAAGGTCCTATTCTATTCTATTCTATTCTATTCTATTCTATTCTATTCTATTCTATTCTATTCTATTCTATTCTATTCATATATACTCTACATGCTACATTGGAAGAGATGCCACATACATTTTTCCCATCTACCTGTGGCTGGAGTGAAAAGATTGTTAATATTTCAGATTGTTCTATTCTGTTCTATAAAAGCACAAATAATAACACTCTTAAAAATAGAATCTAAAAGGTTAGAATTAAAATACTAAAAGTTAAAGAGTTGAAAAGTTAAAAAGTTAAAAAAGTAGAAATAACATCCTTACAATTTCAAGCAATAATGGATCTACAAATATTAAAAAGTTAATTTTAAAATAACATTATGTAACATCAATAATAAAAATAACATAATATATTCTTTATTTTACATATATACATAATATGCATATCCATTTATATTGCCAAATTTGCTGTTTTTTAATTTGTACAGAACATATGTGCCTTCAAGAATTGCCTTTCATAGTGCAATCTTTAGAATGCTTACCTAAAATAAATCCACTCTGTTCAAGGATACTTATTTTTTAATAAGTGTGTTGGAGATTGCAACTCCAATTGCAGTCTGGTTGTTTTTGATATAACAAAATTTAAAGTATTTAATAAAAAGAAGAAAAAGATCTATTGTAGTAAGAGTGCCCTTTCAAAGATCTGTACTGGAAACAGTACAAATAGTTTTGAAACAAAATTGTACAGTGGTCTTTTAAAACAAAAGTAACCCATATCCCTCTCTGGGGCAAGCAACGGCATGAAAATGGGACTGGATGGCAGACTTTGAACAATACCTAGTGCCACTCCATTAATTCAGAATAAAGAATGAAGGATACCGTATCCAATTGAAATTACAGAAGAATCTGAGATAGGAAGAATGTAATTATCCAGTTGGAATCTAAACTGTGACATTAAAAAGAAATGCTCAAGGTTGAAGAGGCAAAGAGAATCCTTAATCTTTGTCACAGAAGCAAAGGATATGAACGGAAATAAAACTAGAAAGAAAACATAAAAACAATCTTCAAAGCCACTTAAAATCCAATTGACATTTGTTGCACAATCCACTCCTATTTTAAGGAAGTAATTTTGGGACACTTTGTCACTTCTAAAATAGAGTTTACAAATACAAATAAAGTCTGCATTTCCAAACATTAGATTATTTTTCCAGAAAAACTAGAGATCAATATAACTTTTATTATCTGATGAATAGCAGCCTTTTCTTCTGCTTAATTCTGGATGTCTAAGATAAAACAAGTGATCTTGTTTGGATTCACTGCTACTATTTCAGAGAACAAAATGGAACATGTTCATTTTATATTTACTTTCCTTTTATCTGATCAGATAGTTGTACTGTTATATGAAAGAAAATATCTGATCGTATAAAAGGAGAAACATTCTGAAATAAATAGCAATTCTGTACATTCTTTTTATAAATAACAGCCAATTGATACATTCAGGAAATAAATGAGTAATAAACGGGGGAAATGACACTGAGGAGGGTAAACCAATCATTCTGGGGGATTTAAAATAATAGAATGAAGTATATAAATACATGCATCTTATTTTCTGTGGTGGCAGTTATAGCTTATTAGAACAACAAGAACAGAACATCAGAGATATAAGATTCCATGGCAATAGGAAGCCTGCCAGGTTGGAGAGCAAATTTGAAGACTGTAAAAAAAAATATGGCATCACAAATGAGAAGAAATGTTAGTAGAAAAGGAGGAAATTTGTTGTGAATATGAAATGGAGCTAGAGTAGAGAAACCAGAGTGATATCCTCTCCAAAAGGTTAATAAATTGCCATTATTGCTTAGCCTTCCTAATTAATATTTGCTTTAATTTCTCTCTCCTGTATTTTTCAAACTTGGCAACTTTAAGATATTTCAACTTTAACTCCCAGAATTCCCCAGCCATCATGTTATAAATGGATTTACTGGCGGTCTCTTATAAGAACAATCAATCACTTCTGCAAAAGCTAAACGCTAACAGTATCTTGGGATATCTTGAGATATTCAACCCGGTTGCACCAATTGTTTTGAACTGGTTACTTAGATGCACTTTGCAGCATATTATATGGCTTCCATAAGTTCACTGGTACCTATATGTATTACCTCAGAGTAGAGAGTGTTGCTTATGAATCACACATTACAGAGATCAATCGGAGCCCTAGTGTCCCCCCAAAAAATTAGATTAATTGAAGCAACATAGATAGTGCACAAATATTGTATTTATAAATAGGTTAACCCATGGTTAAGTAAACAATGGCTTATTGAATTAGCCGTAGCCTGCTTCACCCAAAACACTCAGTGAACTAGCCACAACAGTGGGTCTGCACAACACATTGAGTACTAATTACAACCATATTTTAATTAGCATATTGCATAAACCCAGCCAAAATGTTCTCATGATTTTGTTCAGGGTCACAGTATACAATTAAAATAAGCTACAGTCTTGGAAAAACCATTGTGAGCAATGGTACGCTAGACACAATTAATTCCATAAGGCTGTAACTATATTGCATAATAAACTACTTAGCAATCGTAGGGCTGGAAAAAAATTATGGAAGAGTTCAGTAGCCTAGTGCCCTTCTGATATGTTGGATCATGACTTCCAAAACATCTACCATTAGCCATAAGAATTGTTTACAACATCATGAGAACACAGATAGTTTACTGTGTTTTGTCCCTTTTCTGTTACCATACTGAGAGGAAATGGTGGAAGCTTATATTATAGAGAGAGGAAGGACGAGGGAGCAACTGGCACTGGGACTGGGTGACCCATCTTCCTCCCTGGGGGCCCCAGGGGACATGCTGTAATGGGGAATGGGAGTGCAGTTTTCTCTAATCACTGCTCTCTTTATTTCCCCTCCCCCAAGCAAAATGGCAGGTAGTTCTGCAGGGAAGAGGAGGAGGAGGAGGAGGACTGGCAGCTTCACCAGAGTTCTCTTGAGCAGGGCTTTTCAACCAGTGGTACAGGTACCACCTGTGGTACATTGGCACCTAGCAGGTGGTAAGCGAACATCCTAGAAAAGTGGTAGCGGGGGAGGGGAATGAGCTGAACTAGTGGCAGCACTCCACAAGCCTGAGCGAGAGATGGCTAGAGCTGCAGGGGTGTCCGGGCTCAGCGGAAGCACCAGGATCAGCGCCAGGCTCCAGCTGGAGCTCGGTGCTAATCCTGGTGCTTCTGCTAAGTCCTGAAGAAGCGCCAATCAGCTGGAAAGCAGCACTGATCCTGGCGCTTCTGCTGAGCCCAGAAGAAGCGCCGATCAGCTGGAATGTTGTAGCATCTCCAGGGTCTTGTGATTTACATTCAGATGCTTGGCAACTGATTCATATTTATGACAGTCACAGTGTCCCAGGGTCATGTGAAGTGACCAAAACCTGCTGCAACCACCCAGCAGACGGGAGGAATAAAAACCAAACACCACCCCACCCCACCCCCACTGCCAATCCTCAATAGAAATGCTCACAACAATGAAAACCTCGGACAGGAGGAAGAACGCATCCGGGCAGGCAGGCAGGTGTCTTGCTCGGCTGTGGCTTGGGGGGCACTTTTTTCAGTGCCATTGTAACTTTGAACAGTCACTAAGCGAACTGTTGTAAGTCAAGGACTACCTGTACTTTATCACTTTTTTCCTTTTTGGGGGGGGTCATCAAGTTTTTGACACCTTGCTAGGCAACTGGTGGTACTCGGATGTTGTCATATCCTAAAAATGGTACAACGGGTGAAAAGGTTGAAAAGCCCTGCTCTTGAGGATTGAGAGGGGAGATAAATGGTGCAAGCTTATTTTATATGTGGAAAGAAGAATGAACCAATGGTAACAATTTGTCTTGTTATTCCTGTCAGATGATAGTGCCAATCACCTTAATTGCATAAATATAGGCCATTTTGCCACTAGTGATTCAAGCATCTTCTTAATATGTGAAATGAAATGGTAATACAAGTAGTCCTCAGGTTACAACAGTAATTTGGACTGGAATTTCTGCCCTAAACAATGTGGTCATAAAGTGCGTCATCACATGACAACATTGCTTAGTGACAGCAATCCTGGTAGTTCCTATTTCTGTGGTTGAGTGTAAATTGCAGATTGTTAAGCGAGGACCTCGTAAAGTCAGTGTGTAAGCAGGCAGGAAGTTGCAAGTGGTCCTGGGCTGGGGTAACTGCTGTCAGGTTGGGAAGTCATGCAAGTGGCTGCTGCGGCCTAGTGTAAAACTGCACAAAGCCACAGTTATCCAACCCCAGCAGCTCACAATCCCACCCACCCCCCAAGCCCAGCAATGCAGTGCGGAAAAAGTCTCATGTCCCCAGTCCAGTAGTATATCCAGTTTCAACCATCCTCACAACCCTGGAATCCAATGCTCTCGTTGTTCAGCACTCTGCCACCCCAGCTCATCTTTGCCATCTTCTTGGTCCCTCTGCTGATGAAGCACAAATTCAGGTGGACTGCCCAGTGCCTGAATTTGACCTTGAATTGAATCATGTGAACACAGGTTGATGCAACAGCCATAACTTCAGGGATTGGGCCTAACCACCATTCAGTCAGCACAACCATAACTTCCAACTGTGGCTGAATGAATAGTTGCTAAGTGAGCACTATCTGTATAAGATTACTGAAGTAATTGTATTACTGTCATTTTGGGCAATGATTTCTGGATAAGTTTAGAAAATGTTGTAAGTTTTTGGTGGGGATTCTTTAGGGGTATATGGTATAATGATACTGGTATGAGGATACAGTATCTTCTTTTTAGCATAAATATGTTAGACAAATTAGTTAATTTATAAATATTGAGTTTCCAGTGATAAGCAGTATTATTTGAAATATTCCAAATATATATTCTGATGCAATGCAAGTTTTAAACCACCAAAACCCAATAAATGCATCTATTATATCTCTCTATTGTTCAATATATAAATATAATGCCTGATAATGATTTCCATTGTTTCATATGAAGTGTACCTTTGTTTATAATAGTGATACGAGCCCTTTTTGGTTAATATAACTTTAATAGCTTGATTTATTTGCAATTCATCAACCTCAATGATTTATGAATCAGAGTGCCACCTAAATTCTTGCTTTTTATTTTATAACTATTATGTTTAAGTTACAGACTAAAACAGGGGTGTCAAATTCAATTTAATTGAGGGACGCATCAGCATTGCAGTTGCCCTTGGGGGGCCGGGTGAGTGTGGCCAGAGTGGGTGCGGCCTACTGGGTGGGCGTAGATGGAGTGGGTGTGGCCTACTGGGTGGGCATGGCCAGCTCTATATCGTTTGCGTCAAGGATGCCTGTGGGGGCCTGGGCAGGAGTGGGACAGATCTGAGGGTCTCTGGCAGAAGGGGGTGGGACCGGGGCAAGTGCCAAGGCATGGTCCATTGGAGGAGCCTCACTGCCTGCTGAAACCTCTCCCCCGGAGCCCATCAAGCCAGATATGTGAAGTAGGTGAGGGCCATTTGCTGGCCACTTCCAGACGATGGTGCACTTCTTCATTCCTCACAAGGGGTGACACTTCCCCAGCATGCACCCAGGGGGCGGGGCCAACACAGCAGGGGCTGGTTCCTCGCTGTTTCCAGATGGCCTTGTGGAGCTAAGACTGAATGCGTTTCAGCATAGATGACCACCACAAAATTGTACATTGGCTCCCGGCCGGCCAGCCTGGGCCAGGGCCAAGGTAGCAGGGGCTGTTCCCTCACTGTTTCCAGGATGGCTTCGCAGGCCACATGAAACCACTTCACGGGCCGCATCCGGCCCCCGGGCCTTATGTTTGACATGTCTGGACTAGAATATATGTTTGATACAAACTTCTCTAGAGTCCTGGAATATATATGCACTATGATAAAAACCTCCAGAGAACAGACAATTTATATCCAGCAGGAGTTTTTCTCTAATAGTATAAAAAGCTATCATTCATTCTATTATCTTGGTATCAGGCTGAATATTCCCTTACTTCACTTTCTTATGCCTTTATATTCATAAGGGATTAATTGTATATTATACTAGGGATCACTTGTCTTCAACATATTGCTATACTTGTACAAGTCAGGTTTATAAGATGTTGCCTTCTAAAGAGTAATTCCTACTTACCTAACATGTTTTTGAAGCTTTATCTAAGGATGGTTTCATATATTTACAATTAATGTAGACCAGATGCTACCATTTTTAGGTTTGAATATTGGATGCACAAGAGCCAATCCTTTCCGCAGATTCGGTCTTCTCAACAGCCTTGGGCAAGTCACAGTCAACCTAAATGACCTCACAAGGTTGCTGTGAGGCTACAACGTGGTTTTGATCTCCACAGAGGAAGGATAGGATATGAAATATTAATAAGATGTGGAGCTGTACTACTGCTCGTACTTAGAGTTCAAGTCAGAGATCATGTCATTTTATTTGGATATATTTGTGTCCCTTGATGTTTTTACTTGTGTTTTTATTATGTTGATGCTTTGTCCTTTTTGGACATCATGGGGAATACAAAAGAAACAAATGGCATATGGACAATCAAGGCAGTTAACATAGAAAAATATGCAATTAAAGATACAGAAATTGATTTAAAATTACATCAACTCACATGCAAATTGCTGCTGAAAAATGTGGAAGGATTGTTAGTTTAGTTCAGTTCTGTAATTCAAAAACACATTTTAGATCACAGAAAATAATTTTCAATGACGTATGGGTGTGTGTAATTTGAAAGTGTAGTTTGTTTGTTTACAACATTTATAACATCCCTGAATTGTTTATTATTACAATTATGCCTGTGACAACATTCTGCAACATGATCCCTCCAGGCATATCTGACTAATTCCCACGTTTCCTTGTCAGTATGTCTTTGGGGCATGCTGACAATGGATTCTAGAAGTTAAACTCCAAGATAGCTGGAAGACATCAGTCTTGAGATTGCGGACCTATATTCTATTATTCTATCATAGATTACATTTTGGGAGTGGTAATAATGTAATTCTCTAAAGCAGTGATGGCAAACCTTTTAGAGACTGAGTGCCCAAATTGCAACCCAAAACCCACTTATGCATCATTGGGTGCCGGGTGGGTGTGGCCCATTGAGTGGGTGTGGCCCATTGGGTGGGCGTGACTGCAGTGGTAACAGCAGACTGGGTGGGACTAAAAAGTTCAATCAATCAATTCCAACTTTGCAAGATCTTTTTTTTTCCCGCGAGAAGTTGAAATTGACTGACTGATTGAACCTTTTTTTTTTGCACACGGTGGCGGAGGCCTAAAGCGAAAAGGTTTTATAAAACCCAGCTAAAGGCCTAGGACTGGGCCGATGGCGCGCGTGCCCACAGAGAGGGCTCTGAGTGCCGCCTCTGGCACCCGTGCCATAGGTTCGCCACCACTGCTCTAAAGTGCCTGAAGGCAGGACAAGAAGCAATGGATGGAAACTAATCAAGGAGAGAAGCAACCTAGAACTAAGGAGAAACTTCCTGACTGTTAGAACAATTAACCAGTGGAACAACTTGCCTCCAGAAGTGGTGAATGCCCCAACACTGGAAGTTTTTAAGAAGAGAATGGACAGCCATTTGTCCAAAATGGTATAGGGTTTCCTGCCTGAGCAGGGGTTTGGACTAGATGACCTCCAAGGTCCCTTCCAACTTTATTATTATTATTATTATTATTATTATTATTATTATTATTATTATTATTATTATTAAACTTTACTCTTATACTGCAAGTGGTTTGTTTTTTATAGTGTTTATACAAATATATCTATGTGATTAAAAAAAAGAGTATGGATATTGAAAATGGCTTAAAGCAATGCTTTTTTATTATTTAAATGAATTTAATTATTTAAATTTAGTTCAATTCATTATTTTTATTGGAAAACAAATTACATTTTTAAATGGGTTTGAGGCAAGTTGTGCCATAAGCAGATTCTTTTGAAAATAAGTGGCTGAACAAAGGTTTTTAAAAGCATGGTAACTGTAGAACAAACATTTTTTCTGGTACAAAATCAGGAATACAAAAAGTAATGTACGAGTACCTGGATAACATACCAAGTTTGCAATAGTGCAAATGTTTTAAAGTTCCACATTGTCAACTGCCCATATTCCACACCATGTTAATACTACACTTGAACATTTTGCTAAATTTCCTTACATAACTAATTTCAATATAACCTAGATGAACATGAACATCAACATAACTAGACATAACTAGATGAACCCTCATTTGACCAACACCATCTAACCTTAGAGTGGAAGGGCTTAAACATCCAGAGTAAACAACATACAAACACTTGTTACTTTGTTCATTTCTCCAAAATATCAGAATGACAGATAAAGGGAAAACATGGAGGAATAAGTTTGTCATTATACATGCATCTCTCTTAACAGAAGAGGGAAACCCTTTAAGATAAGTTACAGAGAAAAAGGCAAATAAATAACTTGTGCAATAAATTTAACACATTCTGTGCAATGTCTTCACTTTGCTGTCATCATTGTATAAACTCTTCATAGTTTACTTAATCATCACCATCAATATCTGCTTCTTTAAGCATTTTATCAACTTCATCCATTAGCTTCTCTCCAAGATGTCTGCACATGGTGAGGGTTCCACAGCACTAATATAATAACCATTACCATCCTTGTCAAAAACATAGAATACTCCTTTAATTTCTTCCTCAGTGTATTTTTTTTGCTATCATTGTCAAAAATTCTGGGAAGTGAATTGTGCTATTACCATCAGAAGGGATCAGCAGTATGATACACAATGTTTCTGGTTATGGACATTTTGTAACTTTTTATGTTCTGTGTTCCTTTATTCTTATGACAAGAGTTTTGTGATTCTAAAACTTTGGCTTTGTATTGCTTTATTTTGCATGTAATTTGTAAACAATCAGGAGAACTAAAATATAGAAATAGGTAACTGAAATTTCTATATTTTAAATTGAAAAGTGGCGAGAATGAATGTCCAAATAATGTACAGGGATTACATTTGAATAAAATATGGACAGGATTGGAATGCTTAAGATTCAAATGCCGAAAGGAAAAAGTTAACTCGAAATAATGTTCACCCAGGGATAGCATAAGGCACGTGGGAAGAAAATTGAAATAACTAAGAATCCCCCTACAGCTGGGGGCTCTGTTCCCAGGCAATGCGTGAGCTATGAGGTCAGGAAGAGCTCAATACAAAACTAAAGCTGGTGCAGACTGAGAAGTGAGCACCCCTCCGCGATTCAACAAGAATATTTGTTATTTGAATAAACCAGGGGTAGTCAACCTTGGCTCTTTTATGACTCGTGGACTTCAACTCCCAGAATTCCTGAGCCAGCTGTGCTGGCTCAGGAATTCTGGGAGTTGAAGTCCACGAGTCATAAAAGAGCCAAGGTTGACTACCCCTGGAATAAACCCTTCACGGAGTTCACCTAACTGGCTTGTCTTTGTGTCTCTTACGCTTTGACTAGAGTCGCAAAACAGACAGAAAAAGTCGCTTTGTAGCTGGTTGGGTTTACTTCGGTCCCCGGGGCCATCCCATATTCCGCCCACTCGCGCCTAGCGGACGTCTCGATTTTGTCCAGCAAACGGAGCCGGGAGGCGCGGGGTTGACGGGGGGTGGGGGGGGGGAGAAGGGGGAAGGCGGTCATGCGCACCGGCCGCATCAGGAAAAAAAAAAAAGGGAGAGGGACGGAGGCATCCAATCGGCGCCTGCGCACAAAGGAATGCGAGCAGGGAGGGGGCAACCCAGGAGCAAACAAGCAAGGGAGGGTTTATCGGGCGGCCGATTTTGATTAAAATATTCAAAATGGCGGACGGAGGAGCAGCGAGTCAAGATGAGAGTTCGGCGGCGGCGGTGGCGGCGGCAGGTAATCATTACTGCATTTTACATATTCATATTCATACTCGCACACGCGCCCCCCCCCCGCCGCCCGCCTTCCTCGCTTAGCATAATTTATTAGTACTCAGAATTATTATAATTAACGGCACAGGAGGGAGCTGGGGGGGGGTAGCCGCTGTGCAGACACAAGAGACACAAGGCACGCAGATACATACACACACACACGCGCGCGCGGGCACGGGGGGCAACGGGCAGGATTCCCCCACCCTCGGTCGGGGAGCCCAACTCCGAGCGCTAGGCCGACCGCTGCCGCCGCCGCCGCCGCTACCAAGCTGCTTTGCATATTCATCTACTGTATAATAGTAGGCTCAGACGAGGGGGGCGGCGCAGCAACGGCCGGAGGAGGGGGACTGCTAGAGAAGAGCCAACGGGGAGGGCGCTCAGCCTTGCCGCATCCAATGTTTGGGGGTCCCCAATGGGTCTGCGTCCGCGTCCCCTCAATAGGTCTCCCTGGCTTGGGGGAAAGACGGGGAAAGTGCCCGTTTTAAGGATTTCTGCCCCTCCCCTGCAAGCCGCCTGCCCTCCTCCCGTAGGCAGCCTACTTTCCCCAGAGGCCGAGGCCTACGCGCCGAGGGGAGTTTGGGGTTGCCCTCAGGGGTGGGCATCTTTGGCCTAAGAGAAACCTCGAGGGCGCGGGCTGCTCCGACAGGGATTTTCTCTTCCTCGGGCTACATATGGAGGAGCTAGGGCTTTCTTGGAGGAGGTAGGGCTCCAGTTAGGAAACGCACGGGGTCGGGTTGTCCGCTTTGCCCGACCGGACTTGGGACTGGCCTGCCAGATCTTCCCTCTTAAAGAGATGGAGGGCAGAGCGTAGGGGTTTCTTTCCATGGTTTGTGGGTAGCGGGGCCGGGGGAGAAGAGAGAGGGAGCCGTCCACAGTGCTTCCCCGCTTGCCATGTGTCGTTTGGCAAGGTCAGGGTTCTGGGGTGGCAGGTTGAATGTGCCTCTTGTTTAATTCTTCACCTCCCCCCCTCCCTCTCTCGTTCTCATTTGAATAATGTCTAATTCGGGGAGGTTTATATTATTGAAATGGCCGCCCGACTTTCCCCGCCTCTCATGTTTAGTAATTCAGGCCTTTAATAACAGCCACTCAGAGCCCAATGCCGTGTTTATATTTTACATTCGCCCCATGTGCTTTTGTGGTTCAATATGATTCTTCTTTCCTCGCTCTCTTCTTGCCTTTTTACATTTTCTTGGCAACGAATAGGGCCCTGAGATCAATCCCAGGCTGTAGGGAAGGGAGGGAAGAAAGCTAGGCCCGGACTCCTTTGGCAGGCGTTTAGGCCTTGCTCTCTGCTGCTTGATTTATTTACTAATAACTAAAATGTCCCCCTCCCGGCCTCGATAGTCAAAATAAATCCTCCTGGGGCATGGGCAACATCAGATCTGCTCTCAGCTTTGCCTTTTTTTTTAAAAAAAAAAAAAATCTGCCTCAAATAAGGGGCTTGTTTTTAATTTACTGACCACAACAGGACTTTCTAAAGCTGCTCTTTCCAATTCAGTATGTGTGAGGTCTTTCTTTGTCCTTATTAGCCATGTTTTTAAGTGGTGAAAAGAAGACTTTCTCATTCACGTTTTTGGAGTGTGAAATCTGCAACAATTCAGCTCAACAGATTAAATACAAAATTATTGAGTGCAGAGATAGTATTGGTAATAGCTTTAATCTGCATTACAAATGTGCAATAATGTAAATCTGAATATTCATCTTGAAAAAGATGATCAGTACTGTCATATTGCTGATGTCTTTTTAAAAAAACTTTTAGATAACAAGTAAATGGAACATTGTCAAGAGAAATGGGCAGTAAATGAAAGGAATCTTCAATTTGTTATGGTTTGATATAGATAAAATTCAAAACATTCTTGTTCTTTTTAGAACAAATACTAACAATATATTTTGTAAAACACAATACTCAGTAAAAACAGGATTCTAATTGTTAAGGTAACTATAAATGTAATATTACTACACTTGATTGATGTAGTATTTTCTTCAATCTATGCAGAAAAACATCTGACAGATTATTTTACAGTATGTGTTTGATTCTTATTAAATAATCATTGAGACATGCTGAATTTTATATATATATATATATATGTTTTCTGAGGTTTTCACGGGTGTTTGTATGTAGGTCTTTGGTTATTCGGGTTTTCTCCCACGTAAAAACCTTCCAATTTTACGTGGGAGAAAACCCGAATAACCAAAGACAGACAGACAGACAGACAGACAGACATATAACATACACAAAAAGACAGTTGATTTTTTTTTTGTAAATTTTCTTTAAAATGTCATGAGTTCAGTGTAATTGACCTTATGTGTCCCCTCTTGGTCTTAGAAATACTAAGCAGAAGCATCATGACAGATTTGTATAAGTTGTAATCAAAATCCCTACTTATAGCAACAATATGCAGTTGATTGGGCATAAATATAATATGATTGCATTATAAATATTGTAAGTTTAAAGCATATGTTCCACCACTTTTTAAAATGTTGTCAAGTTGGTGTCATCACTGACCAGGAGAGGATGTGCAATTGATTTGATTTATTATCCTATATAAGAGATATAATGGTAAAATCTTCTTATAGGAAAATGATTTATCTGAGAATAATTTTGTTTATACATTCAGTTTTATCACTGTTGTGATTGTAGATATATTAGCTCTTGGAGATAAAAATAGTATCTAATATTTTGAAAACAAAACATTGTAATTGATAATCATTTTAAATCATAGATTGTTAGATGCTTATTTGAGTTTATTAAGAAAGAAATGGTTTATAAATCCAAGCACTTTAGTTTTGCCTTTGTCAGAACAAATTGGTGCCTGGATTTCAATTAACAACATTGTAATGTCCTATAGTCACATGGTTGCCATTGCAATCTTCTTTGCGAGCTTCAGACAAACAAAGTCAGTGGGGAAGCTGGTTCTGATCCTAGTTGCCATGGTTAACATCATTAGAATTGTATGTTCTGAATACTGCCTAGTATTTAAAAGATATCTTTGTCACTATTCTTGGGATCTGAAGAGCAGGGTAACTACAACTCAATCACATGATCAAAATTCAGGCGCTTGGAAGCCTGCCCACACTTACCACCGTAAGTGTGCTGTAACTCCCTCCACCCACCTATGTTCTCTCAACTATTCCCTTTTGGTGCCCTGCTGCCCAGCTCACCTTCACTTCTGTCTTTTTGCTTCTGCTGAGGAGGCTGGTTTAATAGAATGCATAAATGATCTTGAGAACGGGGAAAAGAGATGTTCCTTCAGAAGCCTCTCTTCTCCACTGTCCTTAAGGTCATTCAGACATTCCATGAGAGCAGGGCCAACCTAGCTGATGGGCTATATGGGGCTGGCTTCACGTGGGGGGGAAAAAGGCACAAACTCATTTAAAGGGTCCATAGTGCACCAATTCCCCCTTTTGTTCTGTGTTCCTGGACCACTTGGGGCTGGCTTCACATGGCGAAAAAGGGAAAAACCCTTTAAGTTGGTTTGTGTTTTTCTTTCCTCTTTTACCATGCATAGCCAGCCCCAAACATCCAGGAACACAGTGCATTCACAGTTTTTGCCATGTGAAGCCAGGACTATGTGCCCAAGTAGCCATGCTGGGCATACATCAGCAGCAGCAGGAGCAAGAAGGCGGAAAAGGTGAGCTGGCGCAGCAGGCTGACAGGGGTCTTAGAGTGCAGGATGGGGAAGGTGACCAGGACTGGACTGGGGTGGCTACAACTTCCCAGGTTCTGCACAGTTCTGAGACTGCTTGTCACCCTGTGAGGTAAGGTGCAGGGCAGCCAAAGGGTAAGGATGTGGAAGAGACAGGCGGATGTGGAGAATTGGTGGTAGTCCCTTAACTTACTAACGCTCAGAGCTAGGAGGGATCAAGCCCAGAATGGCTTGGATTGTGGTGGATACTTCCTTAACAACCTGTAATTCTCAGTTAAATGGTAATCCCAGTCCCAATTGTGGTCATAGCATGGTTCTACATTATAAATATTTTACTGCATTTTGTATTACTTCATAAACTGTTTTATGATAAGTTTATGTCATAAAATGTTTTATAAAATTTGCCAAAATCAATTCCACAGGAATCATGGGTCCCAGATTTTGGACATATTCTGTAAGTTAGCTCATTTGAGGTATCCTGGTTCAAAAATTGTTGTCCTATGATGTATTGTTTTACCCAGTTAAAGATTACAGGAGTGTGAGTTTTAGTAGTAATAGGCACTTTATATATCCCAAGATAGCATTTATGATTATTCAAGCAGATAGACATGCCTCTTGAGTATAAACTCAAGAGACAAGTCTCACAGTCTAGAACAGAAGACTCCAACCAATGGGCCGTGGCCCACTACCGGGCCGTGGCCTGTTGGCCGCCGGGCTGCGTGAGTAGCTGGGCAGTGGATGTGTGTGTGCGCATACTAACCCCCCCTTGAGCCACCGTTGCCGCGAGTGTTGTGTGGGCGGTGACAGTGCTGCTAGTATCGCATGGGCGGCGGTGTTGCCATGAATCTTGCACAGAACGGGTCAGCAGTGCCGCAAGCGGCAGGTGGGCGACAGTGCGCCAAACACAGATGGTGGCATTGCCATGAACTTTGTGTGGGCGGCGGCAGCACTGTAAGCGACAGGTGGGCCACAGCACAATCCTCACACGGGTGGCAGCGCGAACCTCGCGCTGGGGTGGGATTGCTGCGGGCTGTGGCGCGATCCTTGCACAGGGGCAGCGGCATGAGCTTCGCACCAGAGCAGCATTGCTGCGGGCCTTGGTGCGATACGCAGTGCAAATCTCACGCCAGGGCAGCATCGTTGTGGGCCGCGGCGCGATCCTTGCATGGGGATGGCAGCATGAACCTTGCGCTTGTGGTAGCATCACTGCGAGCCTGACAGCAGCGGTGCCACAAGCCTCACACAGGCGCCACCGTCACTGAGAGCCTTGCGCGCATGCTTGCAGCTCCGTTTGCGTGTTGTGCATGCTCATAGCCTGTTTATACGCTCATGCGCACATATGACAATATTCATGTTTGCACATGCGTCTCCCTCTTCCACCGGGCCACCAATCCAAAAAGGTTGATGACCCCTGGTCTAGAAAACTTGATGACTCCAACCTTTATCAGTACAAATTTGTATTCTTTGGACCTTAATAATTTTCAAGAGAGCTAAAAATTAATACGTGATTGTGTGATCACAAAGTTAAAACAGTTCTCACTATTTTGGCAAAATAGTACTATACCCATGTAGTAAGTCCCATTGGATTGGCTAAGGAAAGCAAAGCAAGTCCAGCACCTTAATCACTAACCACACCACTACACATATCTACCGTGTTTCCCCTAAAATAAGACCTACTTAAGACCCTGCCCACTCTGTCCCACTGTACTTTTTTTGGCAGGCTAGATCATGTGCCCCACCCCGCATTGCCTGCTGCTGCCCCTGAGAGATGGCCTGAATGTTAAGAAAGCCGGGGCCTGAGGCAAGCAGAGGTTGCCTCTTTTCTATCCCTGCCCCGGATTGGTGAATCCAGCGGGCAGGTGGGGATGGGGACTGGCCGGGGCCTAACCATCAGGTGCATTCAATTTTGTGGCTGAGCTAAACTCTTCAGCTGCGGCAGGCCGCAGTTCCCATCACTTTCATGAAGCCTGGGCGATGGAAGCCTTAGGCCAGGCTCCTTGCAGCTGAAGCAATTCGGCTCACCCAGGGTCAGGTTGGCTGTCGTGGGAGGTGTGGCCTATCCCCATCCTCCAGCTCCGCCGCATATGTGGGATGAGTTTCCTGCGATGGCCAACCTGACCCTAAATTGCTTACAGGGAGAGGTTGCGCATTGTAGGAGGACGACTGCAAAGGGTGAGCCCAGATCCCTGCAGCTCCTGGAGGCTCCGAGCACTGTTTTGGGCACCACTCGGTTTCCACCCCACCCCCACCAGGCTGATCTGGTGGGTGGGATTGCCTTCTGCCTTCCCCGCCACTACATTGGCAGTTGATGCTGCCCTCTTAAGAGGCAGTGCAACAATTGGACGGTGGCCACACTACAAATGGGAATAGATCATCCCCAAACCTCAGCCATCCTCTTCATGATGCACTGTAGCTGATCCGAAGCACTGCCGAAAACAACGAGGTAGACGCGCACACAGACACGGTGCCAAAAACACCAGGAGCCTCCAGGAGCTGCAGGGATCCAGGCACGCCCTTTGTAGTCCTTTCGCAACGCACAGCCTTTCACAGTAAGCAATCTGGCTTGCTCAGGGTCAGGGTGTCGTCGCAGAAAGCTTGTCCCGCATGTCCGGCGGAGCTGGAGGATGGGGATAGGCCACACTTCCCGCGGAGACCAACCTTACTCCGGGTGAGCCCCATTGCTTCAGCTGCGAGGAGCCTGGCCTAAGGTTTCCATCACTCGGGCTTTCTGAAGGTGATGGGAACTGCAGTCCTCCGCAGCTGTAGAGTTTAGCTGAGCCACAGAATTGAATGCACCTGTAAAGCAGTGGTGTGCCCCGAGTGAGAAAGTGGTATGTGCTTTGAGGGTGTGAGTTTCTGTATTTCCATGGCTCATGCGCAGAAGTTTTGGACCAAAAATAAATATAAGACCTGGGCTTATTTTCACGGAAACACGGTATCTATTGAAAATCAAGCAGTTATGATGTTCTAGCTGCCAGTATGTTCCTGAAATAGTCCACAGTGCTGCATAAAGCATCTCTCCCTGCAGAAATTCAGTGCACAAAGAAGGGAAAGTGTTTTCTATGGTGTTCAGTGATATCAGTTGATATTTCACTTTTATTGCTAACATTTGTTAATTATGTTATGCTGATTTCTTCTTAGTTTTTAGAACACTGTTTAATGGGTGACTCAAGTAATATAAAAAAGTGGAGGGCGGCTTGACTAGAAATCAGATATATGGTTAAACCTGGAATAGAAAGATAAAAGGCAGGAATGAGAAATGATGCTAGCTAGGCTAGAATATTCACAAAATATTATTGCATAATAGAATGATGACATATAGGAATATCACAGGTGTATGTTTACAAAAATAACAGGTGGAAGGTTAGACAGCATGTCTAGAATAAAAATTAAAAATGATGGTGTATGTGGATGAAATGACATTTGGAATACAATGATATTGTGATCAAAGTGTTGAAGATGAAATGACTGTACAGAATAGAATGCCAGTCTGCCACATAAGACTGACAGTGTCTCCTGTGACATAGCATAAGATTATCCCTTGTGTATTTCAGAAGGAGTACAATGACAATTGGTTCCTTGCTCTTCCATCGATCTGCCTTTAGCTCACTGTGAGGATAGTTGCTGCCTTCTGCGAGCTTCTTTTTTTTAATGACAATTCTTAACATTTGTTTCCCATAAGGTAATAATGCCTTATTTAATTTAAACACTTTTTCATATCGATGATCATATCTATCCTCTTGCCTGCAGCATATTCCAGTTTATGGTGAATCTTATAGCTCTTACTGAAGTGTCCCCATCTTTGTTGGATCATTCACTTTATACCCCTTAAAAATGTAATTCAGTTTACTTCTCATTATTCTTGAGTTATTTAGTATGTTTTCTATGGAGAAAAATATATTCCTATGTGGATATATGAAGGCTGTAAAAAAAAAGAGTGTACCGGGGTATTTGTTAGAGGTTGTTCATGTGCATAGGTTAAATATTCACTATGGATGATTAACATGCATAATAAAATAATAAAAATTAGATGAAATTCTACAGTGGCATGTCTATTTAATTATTTTTTATTTCTAATGCCAAATTTAATGTGTTACTTGTAGAAAGTAATATATAATTTGAAAGTAATTTTCATTTGTTCAATAATTTCCATATTTTTGTAAAAATAAAGACACTATTGAAAAACCAGCTTTTTGTTGTTTGTCAATATATGCTCATTTTTGTTGTTCCTTAATTTCTAATGGATGCCTATTTTGGGTTTTTCTTTCAAAATTTAGAATTAGATCCAATTCTAAATCCAAGTTTGATCCAAAAATTACTTTTGGTATGCTCAAATTTTAAAAGATTTTTAAACTTTTGAATGTAAAATTCAGTATTAGAAATAGCATTGCATCTATTGAAATATTCATTTAAATCATTTACTGCAGGGGTCCCCAATCCCCGGGCTCCGACCTACTAACTTATAACTTTGATACATCTTATAACTTTGATACATCTTCCAATTTTAAAAACTATTAAAACAAATGCATAAAACAAAAAAACTGGTTCCATATCAAACTTCTGATATGCACTCACCTCATTTTATCCCATTGCTTGGGGACAAGTCAGGTCTTCAGTGCTTTATGGAAGAAAGGTTGAGGGCTGCCAAATTTAAGGGGAAAATGTGCTCCGTAGGGCAGGGGCTGCCACAAAAAAAGACATGTTTCCTAGCTCCCATAAAATGGCAATGTTTATAGGTAAGGACTAGAAACGTGCCTACCCTATCTAACCTAGAGTATAAAAATACAATAAGTACACTCCAAGATCTTTAATTTTTTACATTTAACTAATGTTTAATTGGAAAATAAACATAAGTATTCCAATTTGTCTATTGTCTATGAAGTCTATTTTTCCTTTCTAGCTCTATTTCTTTATGTATATGTGTTATGTATATATTTATTAGAAACATTCTGTTTCTGCTGATAAGTAGTGCAATTAAGTAATCTAAAAGGAAATAATTAAACACATTAAAATAAATGAATTACACTTAGGCAGAATCACTTACAAATTAGAAACATACATAAAGAAAAGGGGAGGTTTTGTCTAATGACATTTTGGAAGCCTGGATTTTATCCAATTATATCAGATTGCAATTGTAAACCAAGAATTACCTGTTATGTCTTTAAATAGGCATTAGTATGCCCTCTTGAAGAGACTTCCCTAGATCCAGGGAGTTTGAACAACTGACAGTGATTCCCAGTCTTTTTGCAGAAAGTTTTTAAAAAGGTGGCATAGTTTTATCTTTAAAGGGCTCTTAAGAAATAGATAATTGGATCTTTTTCAGTCAGGATTCAGCCCTAGGCATAGAACAAAGT